>NC_048587.1:33334473-33634473 GCF_013265735.2 Oncorhynchus mykiss
GCAAGAGGGGGGGGGGGGGGGGGGGGGGGGCAAAAACTGAATTACACTAACAAATGAATATATCTCAATCAGGTAAATATAAATCACAAAGGTACGTACCTAATATTTCATCATATACATTAATATTGAATATATTTACACAAATATACATGGAGCTCTTTTATACAGTATTTTATACGAATATGTCCAAATTGGCTCTAACATACCGTCCCTAATTGTTGACTGCACTGAATGCACAACAATTACTTAATATTCAAACGTAGAGCCAACACACAAAACGTTCTATACCAGAGCACTATTACAGTTCATAGCTATATACAAATATACAAGGTGCCATATAGGAAAATAGTCCATAGATCTCAGTCTGAGTTGAAGTGTAAAGGTGTTCAACTTCCAAAAATGTCAAGAGTTTGACGTCCAAAAATGTATGACTATGACATCAAAGAATGTAAGAGTACAACATCACTGTGTGTGTGTGTGTGTGTGTGTGTATATATATGTGTGTGTGTGTATATATGTGTGTGTGTGTATATATATGCGTGTGTGTGTGTGTATATATGTGTGTGTGTGTGTGTGTGTGTGTGTGTGTGTGTGTGTGTGTGTGTGTGTGTCACTCCGTCGCCTCAAGGAGCAGACAGAGTTTATTGATAGGTCTCTGTAAAATATTGGTCTTAGTCTTAACCATGACGCTCCGGACAAGACCTTTGGCCCCTGGCAACGCCTCCACCACACGTCCCATTACCCAAGAGTTCCTTGGGGCGGTGTCATCGACGATGACCACAAGGTCACCAGGACTGAAGTTTCTCTTAGTTTTGTTCCACTTCTTTCGCTCCTGCGTAAGGAGACTCCCTGATCCATCTCTTCCAGAAGAGGTCAGTGATATATTGTACTTGCTTCCATCTCCTTCGTGAGTATAGGTCGCTTCTCTGGAATAGCCATGGTGGCAGGACTGTCTTAGCTTTCAGATGAAGCAGATGGTTCGGAGTCAGGGGTTCTAGATCATTAGTTACAGTTGTGATTGGTCTGTGGTTCATAATCGCCTCAACTTCACACAAGGCTGTCTGCAAAGCCTCATCATTGAGTACTTGCTCTTTAAGGACTGAATAGAGGATCTTTTTCAACAGTCGGATCAACCTCTCCCATACTCCCCCCCATGTTGGGCTCCAGAGGGAGGGTTGAATGACCATATCACTCCTTCCTTCAGTAATTAATTTTGAATCTTGTTGTGAACCAGCTCTTTCAGAGCTTCTCCTAGCTCTATGTGTGTACCAACAAAGTTGGTGCCATTGTCTGTTCTGATACTTGTTACTGGGCCCCTTCGACAGATGAACTTGCACAGGGCATTGATGCAGAAATCAGTATCCAGATAACTAGATGGACAGCTCGACTCACAAGGCAAGTAAAGATGACACCATACCGCTTCACATGATCTCGGCCTCGCTTCACCTCTATGGGGCCGAAGTAATCTATGCCCACATGGGTGAAAGGCGGCAAATCAGGTGACACCCGATCTTGTGGAAGGTCGGCCATCTTCTATTCTCCAGCTCTAGCTTGCATCCACCTGCAGAAGACACAGCTCTTAAGGATCTTCCTTGCTAAGGAGTTGGCACAGGGCATCCAATATCGCTGGTGAAGTCTAGAAAGCATGTGACCTCTCCCAGAGTGGCCAACCTGCTCATGGATGTGGAGTAAGATCAGTCTGGAGACGTAAGAGTCTTTGCGCAGGATCATAGGATTCTTTAGTTCCGTAGGCATAGCAGATTTGCTTAACCTTCCTCCCACTCTCAGAATGTCATTGTCAACAATTGGATCAAGCTTACAGATTCTCTTGGCACATTGTTTTCCCTTCACAACTAGTGCAATTTCTTGTTTAAAGTGCTGTTGTTGTTCAAATCAAAGGATGACCTTTTCTGCTTCATCTAGGTCATCCACAGACAGACTTTCTTTTCCAAACATCAGTTTGAACTTGTCAATTTGTTCCTTCAGTGAGTTTGTCATACTCTGATCTGATCTTGGATCAGTTTGTGAGAGAATTTTCCTTTTCTGGCTTAACTGTAGAAGTAGTCTCTTCAGTTTCAGCATCCAGGCAACTGCTTTCTTCAAGCTGTTCCATGTTGAATAGTACTCAGTCAGTTTGCTGGTTGGACTCTTTTCTTCCACACTTGTACTGTTTATGATTACGTCTTTTCTCACCTCTGGATCATCCGGAGGGATGGAGTCAAGCTCCTCTGGGACTTTCGGCCATTGAGTTTCTGTTTTCTCCAGGAATTCTGGTCCTTTGCGCCATCTCTTTGAGTTCAGGAACATTTCAACATGTAATCCTCTTGAGGCATCATCGGCTGGGTTGTGTTTGGAGTTCAAATACCTCCACTGTTTTGCTTTCGATAGGTCACGGATCATAGCAACCCTATTAGCCACAAAGGTATGGAATCTCTTGGTATCATTGCGGATGTATTTTAGCACAGACTGGCAGTCTGTCCAGAAAGTTGACTCCTCAAGTTCAATCTGGAGCTCCAACCTTAACATCCTGTCCACTCGCACTGCCTATGTTGCTGCAGCAAGTTCCAGTCTGGGGATTGTCATCTGCTTGAGTGGAGTCACCCTTGATTTCCCCAGTATGAATGCAATGTGGACCTTTTCCATACCGTTTGTGAACCTAAGGTAGCTTTCCGTGTCATAACCTTGTTCACTTGCATCACCGAAGTGATGCAGCTGTGCGGTCTTGTTCTCAGGCATCATACACCTGTCTATCTGGAATCTGGAGAGCTGGTCCAGCTCTGAGAGCTATCTCTGCCATGAAATAGAGTGTTCTTCATGGATGACTTCGTCCCATCCACACTTTATCTTGCAGAGCACTTGAATAATTTGCTTTTCCTTTAATACAAATGGGGCGAGGAAACCTAATGGATCATAAATAGAGCTGACAGTTGAGAGAATATCTCTTCTTGTAAGGGGTCTGTTCTTGACAGTGACTCATAAACGCATCACTTTCAATGTTCCATCGGATTCCAAGTGCTCTTTCAACAGGCAGCTTTTCTCTGTCCAGGTTCAGTTATTTTATCTGCTTTGTGTTCATCAGGGTAGAAGCTTTTATACAAATATGTCCAAATCGGCTCTAACAACATTGTAACAGGTGTCAAGCTTTTGGGCATGTAGCAGCAGTGTGTAGGAGGGAGGTTCCTAGGTGTGAGAATTGTGCAGAAGGGCACGAGACAAAGGAATGTGTAGTATTGGGGAAAGTAGTGATATTTGTTAATTGTAGGGGTGCCCATGTGGCTGGAGATCAGAAATGTCCAGTGCGAGAGAGGCAGATTGAGGTATCCAGGGTTAGAGTAGTGAAGATGAAGAAGTTGTCATATGCTAGTGTAACGGATGTGAAACGGCTAGCTTAGTTAGCGGTGGAATAGTGCGCACTAAATAGCATTTCAATCGGTGACGTCACTTGCACTGAGACCTTGAAGTAGTGGTTCCCCTTGCTCTGCAAGGGCCTTGGCTTTTGTGGAGCGATGGGTAACGATGCTTCGTGGGTGACTGTTGTTGATGTGTGCAGAGGGTCCCTGGTTCGCGCCCGGGTATGGGTGAGGGGACGGTCTAAAGTTATACTGTTACACTGTGGCAGTGAAGAAAATAGAGGAAGATGGGTCAAGGGGGAGGGATCCTGAGAGGAGTGGTGTGAGTAGTAGATTTGTACCAATACAGAGGGATAGGCCAACAAATGATATACAGTACCAGTCAAAAGTTTGGACACACCTACTCATTCAAGGGTTTTTCTTTATTTTTACTATTTTCTACATTATAGAATGATAATGAAGACATCAAAACTATGAAATAACATGCATGGAATCATGTAGTAACCAAAAAAGTGTTAAACAAATCTAAATATGTTTTAGACATTACATTTTTGCCTTGATGACAGCTTTGCACACTCATGGCCTTCTCTCAACCAGCTTCACCTGGAATGCTTTTCAACAGTATTGAAGGAGTTCACACAGTCTCCTCTGAACAGTTGATGTTGAGATGTGTCTGTTACTTGAACTCTATTTGGGCTGCAATTTCTGAGGCTGGTAACTAATGAACTTATCCTCTGCAGCAAAGGTACCTCTGGGTCTTCCTTTCCTGTGGCGGTCCTCATGAGAGCCAGTTTCATCATAGCGCTCGATAGATTTTGCGACTGCACTTGAAGAAACTTTCAAAGTTCTTGAACTGTTCCGTATTGACTGACCTTCATGTCTTAATGATGGACTTATTTGAGCTGTTCTTGCCATACTATGGACTTGGTCTTTTACCAAATAGGGCTATCTTCTGTATTCCAGCCCTAGCTTGTCACAACACAACTGATTGTCTCAAATGCATTAAGAATGAAAGAAATTCCACACATTAACTTTTAACAAGGCAGACCTGTTAACTGAAATGCATTCCAGGTGACTACCTCATGAAGCTGCTGGTCATCTATGAATGTTTGAACGTCTTGAAGAAAAATCTGGCCTTAAATGGCCATGCACTCTTATAATCTCCACCCGGCACAGCCAGAAGAGGACTGGCCACCCCTCAGAGCCTGGTTCCTCTCTAGGTTTCTTTCTAGGTTCCTGCCTTTCTATGGAGTTTTTCCTAGCCACCATGCTTCTACATCTGCATTGCTTCCTGATTTAGGCTGGGTTTCTGTATAGCACTTTGTGACATCTGCTGATGTAAAAAGAGCTTTAGAAATAGATGTCATTGATTGATTGATTGGTTGGTTGAGAGAATGTCAAGAGTGTGCAAAATTGTCATCAAGGCAAAAGGTGGCTGCTTTTAAGAATCTCAAATATAAAATATATTTGTTCAACACTTTTGTGGTTACTACATGATTCCATATGTGTTATTTCATAGTTTTAATGTCTTCACTATTATTCTACAAGGTAGAAAACAGTAATCAGTAAGAAAACCACTTGAATGAGTAGGTGTGTCCAAACTTTTGACTGGTACTGTATGTTTCAGTAAGATTGGATTTTTTGTATTTATAGCAATGGTTATCAACTGTACTGCAGGGATGGAACTTAAATCGCAGAAAATTGATGTTGTGGTGGCAGTTGCAGAGAGGTATTTGGGTGTGAGAGACTTGATGTCAGAATAGTTACATGGTGTGTTAAGTGGTGGTGTCTCATCCTTTCAGGCTGTTGCCCTGAAGTAGGACTACATATATTGAAATAGAGGAGTTGTGATTTTATTATTTTTTATTTAAATGTGTTTATATTTTTATATATAATTTATATATATTTTGTATTGTATAATTATTTATTTAATTTAGTGAGTGTAGTGTAGTTTTAGATGGTAGGGTATTTGTTTATTTTATTTTTCAAGCAACGTATAAGGGAGTTATACTTCAGTCTAGTAGGTAACGGTAATGCAACATTTATTGGATGCCAACCGCCATTAAACCTCATCAAGGAAGAAGATAGGAACCGTGACATGCCTCACACTCCAGTACTCTAGGTGGCGGTGTACGCTCCTTTCAGTTGGTTGCGATCCGCCGATGAAAATTTAAATAAGAAGAAGATGTCTCTGAGACTGACTGGGGTCACATGCAATAATTAGCTTGGTACGTGAAGACAACGTCAATAAAGCTGAATTTTGACAACAAGTTATCTCGTAACTAACAGGTAATCCGCATAAAATGGAGCGAGGATCAATTTACCAGTCAATTCATGCATAAAGCGTTTGTAACGTTAGCTAGCTATCAAATAGCTAGTAGTATATACTATAGCAGTAGCAAATATTTAAACTATGTGCTAGTAGCAGTGGCTCTAGCTAGTACCAACATGCATCCACCATGCCCACTTTGATAAACATAGGTGCTTAACGTTACACACGTTTGTAGTTTCAATGATTTAATAGGCCTACATTATTGGTGTTGCTCATGTTATATTCCCGCCCTGATGACTTGGAATAGTCTGAAAATGGAATAGACAATATGTCCATGAAATGTGGTATTTTCCAGAAGTTTCGTTCATGCTCCATTTGGGGGACAACTTCTGTGCATGATCCTCTAACGTTAGATGAAATGTCTTTTGACATTTTGTATTTTTATTAGTTATATAGCTAGCTAGCTATATTTCATCATCTTTGAATTCCATGAATATACCCATATATCTCAACAATAATGTTAGAGTAACTTCTTCATTACATTAAAACATATATTTATATACCTTTGTTTAATGCAATGATGAAATGACCTCCATTGTTATGTTTTACCACTAACACCAAAGATTGTCTATTATATTGACAAAATAGTTGATTGGACAATGGAATTGGCAGAAGATACATGACGTTAAGCATGTTTATGCTGAGCTGCACTGGGGTCCGAACACAATCATGGTTACATTAAGACAGGTGGAGCTGGCACGAGATATGTGTCGGAAATTGTACCTCAATGCAGGGATGAGATATGCCACTCGAACTAATCCAAATTGTACCTTTATCCACTTCATTGAGACAATTGAAGTACTGCTACTTTTTCCAGAAAAAGTCCCTTTTCGTCCTTATGCTAGGTAGCAGTAGGCCTACAGCCATTCTGAAATGGCAGTGTCAGCCAATCAGCTCATTTGTTGTTCAAAGCAATGTGCCATTCCATAATGGCTGCTGTGGCACTTTTCTGTGAAAACTAACAGTATTTCAATCTTCTCTATGGAGCAATGTGGATAAAGCTAAAGTTGAGTACAGTGGCATATCCCATCCCTGCGTTGAGATACGTTTTCTGACCCACCTCCACGGTGTCTTAATGTAACGATGATTGCGGTGCGACCCCAGTGCAGGTCAGTGTAAACAAGCATAATGGTAGGGTCGGTGTCTTCTGGCAAACAATGGAAATACAGGTCTTCAAATATGGAAGGCAGGCGAGAGGAGGTGAGATTATGTGTAATCATTCTAGCCAATAAGAGGGCAGATCAGCGTATGAACAGCGGGCCATAAAGATAGAGGACTCTTCTTTGTATCTGTACCATTAAAGCGTCTGTGACAGTATGGGCAGCACCATTGAGGCTATCTCTGTTTTTAAAGTAGTGCATGTTCTTCTTCATTGTCTGATCGCTACCAACTCATAGCAATCTCCCCACCTGTTGACTACTTTTAAAATGGTGGAAGCCCTCACTGTCCCTTTTAAAACAGGTTATATCCATGATGATTCCTCTATCTCTCTGACTCCGATATAAAGTCATGAAACATGATTTTTTTTGCCGAAATGCCACGTGTGTCCACTTATCAGTGCATTCATAACTACCTAACCATTACGAAACATATATTAGATCAAATAAGCTTCACATAGCACATTAGCAACAACATTTTTGTTGTTGACCAAATTCGACACTCATTATCCTCCAAACAAAAAGTCTTCACTTCGTGGGCTTATTTTTTGTGGACAGATTTTTTTTGGTGCAGTAAAACCTATTGCTTTGCCTCTTGCTCTCTGATAACACCAATGTTCCTCTCCTGTACGTTGGAGCCAATACCCTAACGGTTTTTCTTTCTGTCATGTTGTAACCTATAAATTCAGGACTTGCTGAGAAGAACCCACATCCTTCACCATGTTCCTCACCATGGCCCTGCTGAGGAAAGGCATCTCTGGCAAGCAGTGGATCGGGAAGTACCGCCGGCAGCGTGCCATCACCTGGCAGATGAAACGCAACATGCTGGTGCACCTGGAGCGCGAGGCGGAGAACGAGTACTGGATCTCCCGACCGTACATGACCACAGAGCAGGAGAGAGGACACGCCGCTGAGCGCCGAGCACAGAACTGGCTCAAAATTAAGGAGACCAAGTTTCAAAAGTTTCCAGAACATAAGTATGTTGCAGATCATCTAAGTCACCTCAACACGACCAAGACATGGTCAAGTTAATGAGGAGGAAGTATTGACTTTGTGTGGGGAGATGGAGATGGGGCATGCATGTTGACTGCCATTTGACTCCTGTGTGTCTTAATGTATGTAATGTAAATGAACTATGGAGTGTTGGTAATTCAATCTTTATGAAACAAGATCATATTTGAAAACAACCAGTGATTTGCTTTATAATACATGACAAACGGTATTGTGCATACATTAGTGAGTCTCATAGACTCTTAACCCCTCTGGGACCCCCAGATGTAGGCTTGGACCTCTGTCTCTCAAACACATGTCCGCCCTCCTGAAGCGTCTCATTACCGAGTTGTCCCACCGCAAAACTATACCGTATATCACCGGCAGATGGCGCTAGAAGTTTGAATGAGTAACCACCAGTTTTGGGGTACCACCAGTCAAGCGCGCTCTAGCAAGCGCGGAGGAGAGTTCCCCAGATGCGAGTCGCGACTAGCTGTAAGCGCTTCATTCGGCTTCGCACACGCTTTCTCAACGGGTTGCGCAGCCATCGACTGCGATAAGTCTTTGTAGCAGTAGCAGCTAGACGATCCCTTTACCTAAAGCTCACTTTCTCAGTACAGGTAAAAGGGACCATGAAGACAGCCATCTGGACTTGTCGTTTTGCGGGTAGTATCCAGCCCCACCGATCGCTCCCACACACGGACGACTGAATGACGAGCGAGGATGGCCGGAGGAAGGAGAGGACTTGTAGCCCCTCAAAACACTTTTTTAGAAAATATTGTCAGACGATCTAACGGTAAGGATCTTGCTCACATGAGATGCGCTAATGCCTATGATAATTCACTTGAGGATGGAGTAGCCCACCAAAAAGCATGTTGGGGTGTTAAATCATCGATGAAGCCTACCCTTTGGCATGTTAAAACGCATAATGGCGAGGGTCGAGAAACTGGGAGATCTTTCTCAATTAACATCGTCTTAACTTCAGAATAATCATAAAACAGAATAAAACAATTTCCATCTCCTACGAATTATTTGTAGCCTATTTTCAAACGTCAATGTTTAATAAAGTTTGTATGGTAGTCTGAATATATTAATTGAACGACATGGATAGGTTACCACTAGGCTATTTGTCTGGCACATTTCTCTTGTTTACAGTCAGGCTTGGGCACATCCCATTCACAGAAAGTCGCATGCCATTTTATCTCATGTGCACATGGAACCAGCAGTGACACACAATTTGGGAAATTATGCAGTTTAAAAATAGCTTCGGGTGTTTCTCGCTAGTCGCCCCATAATGAAGTAAAGATAAAATACCTCGAATACATTATATTTCATATACTTCATAAATTAGAATAATGGATTACTACATTGCACTTTAAAGTTGTTTGCCCTGTCGGTTCATTGTGATTTTGCAAAGTTACACAAAACTACTTTTAGTTAAAAAGCTCAAAGAACGTGTGTAAAGCAATATGTCCAGGTGAAATGTTGGTTGTGAAATAGTATTAAAAAATAACTCAAATAAAACATAACCGTTTGTATGAAATACATTTGTCACTGTCACTTTAACAATTTTTCTTTTTAACTTTTCAGTATGGACATTATCACATAGACAGACAGGTATAAACAAACCATGTTTTGGAGTGCTGCTCATGTTTTTCCCCTAATCTTACTCTCTATTAACTTTTTGTACTATGTTTGTTGTTCTGTACCAATTGCTGTTAATTTACAAAGTAAATTAATTCAAGTCTATGACATAAGTCTATGACATAAGTCTAAAATCCTGGCCTGGGGGTAGATGCCTATACCCCCCCACCTGTTCTCTTTTCATTTAACATCATTAACTTCTATTCATTTGGGTTCACAGACACTACCCAGCTAAAGTTCAGGAAAATGTTCTGCGTTAGCTGGGTAGTAACTGTTTGTTACTGGTAATTCAATCCCTAGGACACTTGTTCTTCATTGGGACATATATGAATGATGCTTAGCTACCCATCAGTGATGGCATCCTACTGTTGTTTTGAAAACCATTGTAAAATAACAAATGTTGGCATGGAACGTTCTACTTCATAGTACTGTGTTTGTGTCAGTAATGTTACTGGTTGTCTTCATTTAGCTTGGTGAATGTAGTTTGGTAGGATAGTGTGTGTAGTTTGTATTTTTTTTTTATTGTTGGGTAGCACATGTAGTTTGTGTTTTGTTCCCATTCCATGTTGATGACAAGTGACATTTTGACACCACAGATGGAACATACTGTATTATTTAGTACTCTACTGCTGCTGTAGCACGCATGTCTTTCATAATGCCAGGTTGACTTTGTGTACTGGCAGATTCAATCATGCTTTTCTTCTAACAACAATGTGAACAACATATTGTGTGTGCAATAGTGGGAGCTGGAACCAACCACTGTGAAATAGTGGGAGGAACCAATTTATAAAAAAATAAATCAAATCTATATTCTGTGTGTGAGAGACAGTCAGGCCCCTAATCTCATAGCCAACAGGCCAGAAGCCTCCAGAGAGTTAGAGACCAGGAGACAGAACTAAAGCATGTAGCATGTCTTTTAAATCTTTTATGGTATGAAATATTTATGTCAGTGTAACTCTTGAGGCTCCACATAAACAGATACAATATTTGTCTCCTATTCCCACTTTCCCTGGATTCTAAGTGTGTGTGTGAGAGAGAGAGAGAGATAGTGTGCATGTGCACACGCCTGTGTGTGTGTGGTACTTCAGAGGATTGGAGTGAAGCTAAGAGTTTCCTGTGAACAGAGATCATTGGCAGTGCAGTGAGGCGTCAGGTAGCCTAGCGGTTAAGAGCATTGAGTCTGTAACCAAAAGGTCGCTGGCTCTATACCCCGAGCCGACTAAGTGAAAAATCTCTCTTGGCCTATGAGCAAGGTGCTTAACCCTAATTGCACCAATAAGTCGCTTTGGATCAGAGGATCTGCTGAATGACCTAAAAATGCAGTGTATTCATAGTTATTACACCCAACTCCTATAGAGACAGGGATGTAACTACTGCACAGTGGTGTGAATGTGTGGCTTGGACTTTGATGTTTTTCTTTCTTTGTGTGCTGAAGTCAGCAATAGGTTAAATCAGGATTTTGTCCCTAAGATTTGGGAGTTTTCTATAATCCTTTGTCATAAATATCCTTGGAATTGCCACTGTATCTTCTCTTCCATAAACAATTGGTGGAACACAGCAATTAAACCACATGTCTGTGGAGTATAGCCATTCCTCTGTGCATTTAAGTTGACTCATTAGTTATTTAATAGACTATGGTTGAACCTATAGGTGCTTTCCTCGCTCCGTAGCTGCCTGACTTCTATGTCAATCATTTGTGAACGGATCAAAAACCAATTTGATCCTCGTCACATTGAGTCATGTATTGTTGTATTTTGACAGAGCTTGCTTTTCCTCCCTTCCCGAAAGCAATAATTCATACAAATGTGATATAACACATGTGCTATGTAGCTGCATAGAAACACTATCGTCAGCATAGCAGCGCACTGTAGTAAGCTTCAGTGAGTCTGTGGCTGGTGACAGACAGATGTTTCTATGCCGTTCTGTATACGAACTAATAGCTGTAGTCCTATATCTGAAGGGGTATTACATTACATAAGGGAAAGAAACAACAAATATTTATATTTTATAATCAGCTGGAAGTATTTGTCAACCTTTAATGTCTACGTTTAGTTTCTTACAGAGGGTTAATTTAATTTTCACTGTGAGAAATCATCAATTGTACATGCATACAAAGAACATGTGAAGTGAGATTTTGACAGTGCTAAAAATGGTATCACTTTAAATACTCAGCATGATAGCTATCTATTTCAAACCAGATCAGCACGGTTTGATTTGAACCCTGCGTGGATTATCTCTACTTTCTCATAGGTACAATGAGTGGTTTTGAAATAGATGCTATTGTCGCCAGTGTTGGGAGTGACACATCTCTTTTAACACAAGCTTCACATTTTTGTGCTGTCAAAATAAAGCCAGAGGTGTCATGCAATGCTAACGTAGGCATTATGTCCAGCTTACGTAGGCATTATGACTTATGTATACCCCTTCAAGCCTAACTGACACTAACCCTCCCCACATGCAGTGCTTACTTACTCAGCATTAATGGTAAGGATGGTCTGAGACTGAGTACAGTGCCCGTATGTGAAGGATTATTCTGCTGCTCTGTTTTCACACTGTACTGCAGTGGCTTCCATCGTGCGATATGACTGTGCTGTCGCCTGTCGATGTCGACCCAGGGTTGGTGTCAACACCATTTCACTTCAGTTTTTTATTTAATTCATGTATTTGGATTTTCTTTCCAAATTGTTTATTTGAATTTGAGTTCAGTTGCTAATCATGAGTGTACTGAAATGCAATTTATCCCAATCCCGCTCCACTGTTATCCCCATCCAGCGTAATGTGTTGTAGATAACTGTGACCAATCACCAACGAGTGAGCCTTACCTCCTTCTCTGTTCCCCCTCGTCTTTGACAGATACCAATTTTGTCCTTGGGAATGCTCAGATCGTGGACTGGCCCATCGTCTACAGCAACGATGGCTTCTGCAAGCTGTCGGGGTACCACAGGGCGGAAGTCATGCAGAAGAGCAGCACATGCAGGTAGAAGAGCAGCACACTGCCTTCCATCTCTTTTTATCTAATTTATTGAACAGCAACAATGAACACTGGGCTGTTGTTGTGGTTCTTGGTTGTCTTCTTCAGCTCATTTTACTCCATATTTTCTGTTAGCATACTTATTTTCAGATACTGTAGATGAAATCACCAGATTCCTTTTTTCAGCCCACCAGCATTATAAAATGACATTGAAAAGAAAAATTGAGGAAAACAAAATAATCACCTTTCCCTGCCAAACCAAAGGCCATACTTTACAGCTAATTCCACAGTTTTTACCCCAGCCAGCAAGCAATAAGAAATAAACCCCTATTCAGATTCAAACAGACTGAAATCACTCTTCAGACTCTTCAAAAGTGACTTTGTTCAATGTTGGCGAGCTCTGCATGCTCAGCTGGATTAGTTGTTGTGCGAAACATTGTGGGTGTTTTCAAGCCCTTTTTACATATTTGATCATCGCTGGGAGGTAGTTATTGTTTTCCTTTTCACATTTAAGGTACCATACTCCCTTCTTTAAGTTCAAACTGAAATTCTGAGAACATTAAGAACATCTTGCATACAAAAACAACTGATAACTTGCCACCAATACCCTTTTCACACATTGACCCAAACTGGACCAAACCAAGGTGTACTGGGCTGGCGTGGTTACAGAGTTTGTAAGTAGTTGCTGGAACTGCTTTGGAAAAGACAACGTAAATATAAATAATCTGAGTCAGCACAGTGTGGTTTGGGTCAGCCCTATAGTGTGAATCAGACACAACAATTCTGGAACCTTACGGTAACCACTTTTTGTTTACTGTCTGGCAATTCCAGCTGGGAACCTCAGTCTGAATCTGCTAAATCTGTCCATGCTGGCACAGAACATGTCGACATGTTCCTGTCAGAATGAAGCCAACAGTCTTAAGGAGATGTCGCATCATAGCAGCTATTGTCCAATAAGAAACGCTTTTGTTCATTTTCTGTTGCATAAACGTTATGCTACTGTGTGCCCTAATGAAGACAACCCAGTCTGCAGGCACATGGTGTGTTGAGATATGTTCCTGTCAGGAGTGCTGTCAGATGAAGCCAACAGTTGGGAGCCGTTGCACCTTGATCCTTGCGAGCAGGCCCCAAGATACAGTCTCATTAGAATTACCCTGTTGTTCAAAGCTAACAACTCCACAGGCTTGGGGGTAGAAGCTGTTAAGAAGCCTTTTGGACCTAGACTTGGCGCCCCGGTACCGCTTGCCGTGCGGTAGCAGAGAGAACAGTCTATGACTAGGGTGGCTGGGGTTTTAAAACTTTGGCAAGTTTTAGGGCCTTCCTCTGACACCGCCTGGTATAGAGGTCATTGATGGTATTTTTTTATTTTTTATTTTTTTATTTCACCTTTATTTAACCAGGTAGGCTAGTTGAGAACAAGTTCTCATTTACAACTGCCACCTGGCCAAGATAAAGCATAGCAGTGTGAACAGACAACACAGAGTTACACATGGAGTAAACAATGAACAAGTCAATAACACAGTAGAAAAAAAGAGAGTCTATATACATTGTGTGCAAAAGGCATGAGGAGGTAGGCAAATAATTACAATTTTGCAGATTAACACTGGAGTGATAAATGATCAGATGGTCATGTACAGGTAGAGATATTGGTGTGCAAAAGAGCAGAAAAGTAAATAAATAAAAACAGTATGGGGATGAGGTAGGTAAAATTGGGTGGGCTATTTACCGATAGACTATGTACAGCTGCAGCGATCGGTTAGCTGCTCAGATAGCAGATGTTTGAAGTTGATGAGGGAGATAAAAGTCTCCAACTTCAGCGATTTTTGCAATTCGTTCCAGTCACAGGCAGCAGAGAACTGGAACGAAAGGCAGCCAAATGAGGTGTTGGCTTTAGGGATGATCAGTGAGATACATCTGCTGGAGCGCCTGCTACGGGTGGGTGTTGCCATCGTGACCAGTGAACTGAGATAAGGCGGAGTTTCACCTAGCATGGACTTGTAGATGACCTGGAACCAGTGGGTCTGGCGACGAATATGTAGCGAGGGCCAGCCGACTAGAGCATACAGGTTGCAGTGGTGGGTGGTATAAGGTGCTTTAGTGACAAAATGGATGGCACTGTGATAAACTGCATCCAGTTTGCTGAGTAGAGTGTTGGAAGCTATTTTGTAGATGACGTAGCCGAAGTCGAGGATCGGTAGGATAGTCAGTTTTACTAGGGTAAGTTTGGCGGCGTGAGTGAAGGAAGCTTTGTTGCGGAATAGAAAGCCGACTCTAGATTTGATTTTCGATTGGAGATGTTTGATATGAGTCTGGAAGGAGAGTTTTACAGTCTAGCCAGACACCTAGGTACTTATAAATGTCCACATATTCAAGGTCGGAACCATCCAGGGTGGTGATGCTAGTCAGGCGTGCGGGTGCAGGCAGCGAACGGTTGAAAAGCATGCATTTGGTTTTACTAGCGTTTAAGAGCAGTTGGAGGCCACGGAAGGAGTGTTGTATGGCATTGAAGCTTGTTTGGAGGTTAGATAGCACAGTGTCCAAGGATGGGCCGGAAGTATATAGAATGGTGTCGTCTGCGTAGAGGTGGATCAGGGAATCGCCCGCAGCAAGAGCAACATCATTGATATATACAGAGAAAAGAGTCGGCCCGAGAATTGAACCCTGTCGCACCCCCATAGAGACTGCCAGAAGACCGGACAGCATGCCCTCTGATTTGACACACTGAACTCTGTCTGCAAAGTAGTTGGTGAACCAGGCAAGGCAGTCATCAGAAAAAAAGCTTGGCCCTACTGGCCCTACTGATGAACTGGGCCGTACGCTCCTGAGGGGGAATAGGCGTTGTCGTGCCCTCTTCACGACTGTCTTGGTGTGTTTGGACCATGATAGTTTGTTGGTGATGTGGACAACAAGGAACTTGAAGCTCTCAACCTGCTCCTCTACAGACCTGTCGGGAGGGGGGGGGGGGGGGTGCTCGTCCATCCTTTTCCTGTAGTCCACGATCATCTCCTTTGTCTTGATCACACTGAGGGAGAGGTTGGTATCCTGGCACCACACTGCCAGGTCTCTGACTAACTCCCAATAGGCTGTCTCATCGTTGGCGGTGATCAGGCCGACCACGGTTGTGTCGTCTGCAAACTTAATGATGGTGTTGGAGTCGTGCTTGGTAAAATGGTAAAATATGGTAAAATACCAATTCAATATTATGGCAAGAACAGCTCAAATAAGAAAAGAGAAATGACAGTCCATCATTACTTTAAGATATGAAGGTCAGTCAATCTGGAAAATTTCAAGGACTTTGAAAGTTTCTTCAAGTGCAGTCGCAAAAACCATCAAGCGCTATGATGAAACTGGCTCTCATGAGGACCGCCACAGGAAAGGAAGACCCAGAGTTACCTCTGCTGCAGAGGATAAATTCATTAGAGATAACTGCACCTCAGATTACAGCCCAAATAAATGTTTCACAGAGTTCAAGTAATGGACACATATCAACATCAACTGTTCAGAGGAGACTGCGTGAATCAGGCCTTCATGGTCGAATTGCTGCAAGAAACCACTACTAAAGGACACCAATAAGGTGAAGAGACTTGCTGGGGAAAGAAACACGAGCAATGGACATTAGACCGGTGAAAATCTGTCCTTTGGTCAGATGAGTCCAAATTTGAGATTTTTGGTTCCAGCCACCGTGTCTTTGTGAGACGCAGAGTAGGTAAACGGATGATCTCCACATGTGTGGTTCCCACCGTGAAGCATGGAGGAGGAAATGTGATGGTGTGTGGGTGCTTTGCTTGTGACAATGTCTGTGATTTATTTCAAATTCAAGGCACACTTAACCAGCATGGCTACCACAGCATTCAGCTGCAATATGCCATCCCATCTTGTTTGTGCTTAGTGAGACTATCATTTGTTTTTCAACAGGACAATGACCCATAACACACCTCCAGGCTGTGTAAGGGCTATTTGACCAAGGAGAGTGATGGAGTGCTGCATCAGATGACCTGGCCTCCACAGTCACCTGACCTCAACCCAATTGAGATGGTTTGGGATGAGTTGGACTGCAGAGTGAAGGAAAAGCAGTCAACAAGTACTCAGCATATGTGGGAACTCCTTCTGACTGTTGGGAAAGCATTCCTCATGAAGCTGTTTGAGAGCATGCCAAGAGTGTGCAAAGTTGTCATCAAAGCAAAGAGTTGCTACTTTGAAGAATCTAAAATATTTTTTAAATTTGTTTAACACTTTTTTGGTTACTACATGATTCCATATGTGTTATTTCATAGTTTTGATGTCTTCACTATTATTCTACAAAATAGTAAAAAATAAAGAAAAACCCTTGAATGAGTAGGTGTGTCCAAACTTTTGACTGGTACTGTAAGTGAAACAGATAAAGAAGATTTCGCAAACAATGCAGTGATCTGAAATCATAAAAAAACATTGATAAACACTTCACACACACACACCTCTGTCCTCCTCAATAAGGCATTTCAAGAGACTCGTTTTACTTCGTTGCAGCATTCTAACATGCCTACGCTCTTGCTTTTGAATGCTTCTGGGGGACATTAAAAATGAATAGTGTTGTTTTCCTTTTGTGTTTCTAGCTTCATGTACGGGGAGCTCACAGACAAGGATACTAGCGAGAAAGTACGGCTAACGTTTGAAAACTACGAGATGAACTCATTTGAAATACTAATGTATAAAAAAAACAGTAAGTACCAAGTTAACATAAAAAACAGCCTCTTGTCACGCTAATGTATTCTTCCATTTTTTTATGAATATATACAATGCTGTCCCATCGCCAATTGGGACAGTACTAACCCTGTAGATCATGGGCCGTAGCCATAAAGCGTCTCATAGTAGGAGAGCTGATCTAGGATCAGTGTTACCTTATAGGTCATAATGAATCAGTGGAGACCTGATCCTAGATTAACAGTCCTACTCTGACATACTTTATGAATAAGGGCCCAGTCATACCTCCCCGTGCCGCCAGCAGGGAGCTGGGTCTTTGAGCCCAGTTTTAACCATGTGCTTTTTTAATAAACACGTTTCTGTTGACAGCTGTATTCCCCATTTGATCGTTTGTATCAAAGACTATGATAGATAAATCTATAATAATGTATGTTCTCTCACCTCAGGAACGCCGGTATGGTTCTTTGTCAAGATAGCCCCTATACGAAACGAACAGGAAAAAGTGGTGCTGTTTCTGTGCACCTTCAGTGACATCACAGCCTTTAAACAACCAATAGAAGATGAAACTTCAAAAGGTGAGTGACAGAGTTTGTAAGTGGCAACAAAGGATGTGGTCACAATTACTTGGATAGTCCCCTACAGATGAGTCCTAACTACTTTTTATAATAAAGTATTATAATAACCCCGTGTTTCGCCTAAAGCCCTCATCAGGGTGCTGCTTTTAATCTAAACACGTCATTATTAATAATAACACTCTGGTTAGTTAATAAATTCAATCTTGGTCTACCTTTAGTACATTATTTTGACTAATCCCAAAACCCTTTTTTTGCCTCGTGCTCTCAGGTTGGGGGAAGTTTGCCCGGCTAACTCGTGCTCTGACCAGCAGTAGAGGGGTGTTACAGCAGCTACAGCCTACTGTACACAAGGGAGAGAACGTTCACAAGCACTCTCGCCTAGCTGAGGTACGCTAATATTTATGTCTATTGTACGTGTTTATAACTGCACTGATAAAGCTAGGGCGTGTGTGTGTGTGTGCGTGTGTGTGTGTGTGGAATGACACACACCATTGTCATTCCATTTGGTTACGGTGGAGGCATGTGCGCTAGTGCTGTGAATCCATTTGTCTCTGTCCTTTTTTGTGATTATAGAGATGCACGAAATGATAACACACACACACTCATGTACAAACACACAGATGCACACACACACACCATATATGGATGTAACAATATCTAAGCAACCTTTAAAGGTAGACTCAGCGATATAACATAGATGCAGAAAGTAAACAGCATAGTGGGCCAATTTCTGCAACAACTAAGAGCGTTGAAGCACAAGGCTCAACTTCTCCTCTGTTTTGGGCCCTTGGCTACCCCGCTTTAACAGCATGAAGTGAACCTGTGCACAGGCGCAGATACCGTATGCCTTGCATCTTCGCTCATCTCAATATCTGCAGTACTGCTGGTGGCAATATCATTTCACTGTGTGTGTTACAGTGAACTGTAACCTCTTGGTTTACCCCAAACCCTTCTTTGATTTTATTCCATCAAACTCATAAAAGATATACAATCTGCAGGTCCTCCAGCTGGGCTCAGACATCCTCCCCCAGTACAAGCAGGAGACGCCCAAGACGCCGCCCCACATCATCCTCCACTACTGCGCCTTCAAGACCACATGGGACTGGGTCATCCTCATCCTCACCTTCTACACGGCCATTATGGTTCCTTACAACGTCTCCTTCAAGGTCTGAACCATATAATGACATATACTTTATCCCTGACCAAGATGGCTGCCATTATCAGCATATTCTGTCTAGAGCTATGCAGGTGTGTGACATCAACCACTCTATTTTGTGTTATATATCTCGGTCCCACTTTAAACGAAGTACAACTAGTAAAGGCTTTATTTGGCATACATAAATGATTCATAAGCACTGCATAAAGGCTTCACAAGTCATCTATAAGCTTATGTCATGACTCTATAACTGGGGTATAAACATACAAAGTGTGTTATGTCACATTTGATTATTCACCCTTCAGTGGGAATGGTTATGTCACCCTTTTATACACAGTTTTCAAGTATGACATACTCTTATAGATGTTTTGTGAAGCATTTATGTAGTGATTATGAAGGCTTTATGTATGCTTTATAAAGCCTTTATAAGTTGTACTTTGTTTAAAGTGGGACCTATATCTCTATGGTCTAACAAAGATTCTCTAATTTACAATTATAAAGATCCTCTCCTGTCCTCAAGGATGCATAAAAAATAAATGTACGCTAATAATCTTGGGGAGGTAATATAGCTTCTCTACTCTAAAGCAAATTGCCATTCGGGAATAACACAGATTCTCTACTATACTGCTCTACAAAGATTCTCTCCTCTACTATAACACAGATTCTCTCCTCTACTATAACAAAGATTCTCTACTCTACCTCTGTACTATAAGACCAAGCAGAACAACGTGACGTGGCTGGTGGTGGACAGCATCGTAGACGTAATCTTCCTGGTGGACATTGTACTCAACTTCCACACTACCTTCGTGGGCCCGGCCGGAGAGGTCATCTCTGACCCCAAGCTCATCAGGATGAACTACCTGAAGACCTGGTTCGTCATCGACCTGCTCTCCTGCCTGCCTTACGACGTCATCAACGCCTTCGAGAATGTGGACGAGGTCAGTACTGTGTGTGTGTGTGTGTGTGGTGGGTGTTCGTCATCAACCTGCTCTCCTGCCTGGCCTATGACCTCGTTAGCGCCTTCGAGAATGTGGACAAAGTCAATCGGGTCTGACAATATATTGGTAATTTCGTTTTTACAGCTTTAATAGTTGAGTTAATTAGAGTTTTTGATATGTAGAAATGTGCAACTTAAAGCAGTACGGTCTCGGTTCTGTGTAGAATTTCTCCTGTTCTGGAGGATGCGTGAACAGCGACACATACTAAACTGTCAGTGTGGCCCCAGTGGGGATCTAACCCACAACCGTGGTGTTACCACTACCAGCCCCATGATCTAACCCACAACCCTGGTGTTACCACTACCAGCCCCATGATCTAACACTACCAGCCCCATGTTCTAACCCACAACCCTGGTGTTACCACTACCAGCCCCATGTTTTAACCCACAACCCTTGTGTTACCACTACCAGCCCCATGATCTAACCCACAACCCTGGTGTTACCACTACCAGCCCCATGTTCTAACCCACAACCCTGGTGTTACCACTACCAGCCCCATGTTTTAACCCACAACCCTGGTGTTACCACTACCAGCCCCATGATCTAACACTACCAGCCCCATGTTCTAACCCACAACCCTGGTGTTACCACTACCAGCCCAATGATCTAACCCACAACCCTGGTGTTACCACTACCAGCCCTATGATCTAACCCACAACCCTGATGTTAACACTACCAGCCCCATGATCTAACCCACAACCCTGGTGTTACCACTACCAGCCCCATGATCTAACCCACAACCCTGGTGTTACCACTACCAGCCCCATGATCTAACCCACAACCCTGGTGTTACCACTACCAGCCCCATGATCTAACCCACAGCCCTGGTGTTACCACTACCAGCCCCATGTTCTACATTAGTAGTCTAGTTGTCTAAACCCAGTGAGCTCCAGTGGGGCAAAAAAGTATTTAGTCAGCCACCAATTGTGCAAGATCTCCCACTTAAAAAGATGAGAGAGGCCTGTAATTTTCATCATTGGTACACTTCAACTATGACGGACAAAAATAGAAAAAAAATCCAGAAAATCACATTATAGGATTTTTTAAATGAATTTATTTGCAAATTATGGTGGAAAATAAGTATTTGGTCACCTACAAACAAGCAAGATTTCTGGCTCTCACAGACCTGTAACTTCTTTTTTAAGAGGCTCCTCTGTCCTCCACTCGTTACCTGTATTAATGGCACCTGTTTGAACTTGTTATCAATATAAAAGACACCTGTCCACAACCTCAAACAGTCACACTCCAAACTCCACTATGGCCAAGACCAAAGAGCTGTCAAAGGACACCAGAAACAAAATTGTAGACCTGCACCAGGCTGGGAAGACTGAATCTGCAATAGGTAAGCAGCTTGGTTTGAAGAAATCAACTGTGGGAACAATTATTAGGAAATGGAAGACATACAAGACCACTTATAATCTCCCTCGATCTGGGGCTCCACGCAAGATCTCACCCCGTGGGGTCAAAATGATCACAAGAACGGTGAGCAAAAATCCCAGAACCACACGGGGGGACCTAGTGAATGACCTGCAGAGAGCTAGGACCAAAGTAACAAAGCCTACCATCAGTAACACACTACGCCGCCAGGGACTCAAATCCTGCAGTGCCAGACGTGTCCCCCTGCTTAAGCCAGTACATGTCCAGGCCCGTCTGAAGTTTGCTATAGAGCATTTGGATGATCCAGAAGAAGATTGGGAGAATGGCATATGGTCAGATGAAACAAAAATATAACTTTTTGGTAAAAACTCAACACGTCGTGTTTGGAGGACAAAGAATGCTACACCATACCTACTGTGTAGCATGGGGGTGGAAACATCATGCTTTGGGGCTGTTTTTCTGCAAAGGGACCAGGACGACTGATCCGTGTAAAGGAAAGAATGAATGGGGCCATGTATCGTGAGATTTTGAGTGAAAACCTCCTTCCATCAGCAAGGGCATTGAAGATGAAACGTGGCTTGGTCTTTCAGCATGACAATGATCCCAAACACACCGCCCGGGCAACGAAGGAGTGGCTTCGTAAGAAGCATTTCAAGGTCCTGGAGTGGCCTAGCCAGTCTCCAGATCTCAACCCCATAGAAAATCTTTGGAGGGAGTTGAAAGTCTGTGTTGCCCAGCAACAGGCCCAAAACATCACAGCTCTGGAGGAGATCTGCATGGAGGAATGGGCCAAAATACCAGCAACAGTGTGTGAAAACCTTGTGAAGACTTACAGAAAACGTTTGACCTCTGTCATTGCCAACAAAGGGTAATAACAAAGTATTGAGATAAACTTTTGTTATTGACCAAATACTTATTTTCCACCATAATTTGCAAATAAATTCATTAAAAATCCTACAATGTGATTTTCTGGATTTTTTTCCTCATTTTGTCTGTCATATTTGAAGTGTACCTATGATGAAAATTACAGGCCTCTCTCATCTTTTTAAGTGGAGAACTTTCACAATTGGTGGCTGACTAAATACTTTTTTCCCCACTGTATATTGATTCGCTGCCATTGAGCTTTTCCTTTTCTGTCTGACTATATAATTTATGTTTGGCTAATGACAGCAGCTAATGTCCTAATCTTAATGTCCTTACCCGCCCTCCAGAAACACCCAACACAGCCTTTTCTCAGTCTCTCCCACAGCTCAGCCTGTTATATTAGCTTATATTACTGAACGTCAGGCTGTGTGTGTGTCTATAGACGAGTTCAGCCTGTTAACCAGCGTATGTTACTGGACATCAGGCTCCATTTGAAGGGTCACAAACCTGTCAGCGTTCATTTGTCTTATGGCAGCCGTATAGAGTTATTATGCTGGTCGTTGGTTTTGATTTGTGACTCCGTCTTCAGTGTGCATGTGTGTGTGTGTGTGACTTCGTTGTCAGTGGGTGTGTGTGTGTGTGTGTTAGAGGTCGACCGATTATGATTTTTCAACGCCGATACCGATTATTGGAGGACCAAAAACCGCTGATACCGATTAATCGGGCCAATTTTTTAAAATGTATTTGTAATAATGACAATTACAACAATACTGAACGAACACTTATTTTAACTTCATATAATACATCAATAAAAATACATTTAGCCTCAAATAAATAATGAAACATGTTCAATTTGGTTTAAATAATGCAAAAACAAAGTGTTGGAGAAGAAAGTAAAAGTGCAATATGTGCCATGTAAAAAAGCTAACGTTTAAGTTCCTTGCTCAGACCATGAGAAAATATGAAAGCTAGTGGTTCCTTTTAACATGAGACTTCAATATTCCAAGGTAAGAGGTTTTAGGTTGCAGTTAATATAGTATTTATAGGACTATTTCTCTCTATACCATTTGTATTCCATATACCTTTGACTATTGGATGTTCTTATAGGCACTTTAGTATTGCCAGTGTAACAGTATAGCTTCCATCCCTCTCCTCGCTCCTACCTGGGCTCGAACTAGGAACACATCGGCAACAGCCACCCTCGAAGCATCGTTACCCATCGCTCCACAAAATCCGCGGCCTCTGCAAGGGGAACAACTACTCCACAGAGCGAGTGACGTTTGAAATGCTATTAGCGCGCACCCCGCTAACTAGCTAGCCATTTCACATCGGTTACACCAGCCTAATCTCGGGAGTTGATAGGCTTGAAGTCATAAACAGCTCAATGGTTGAAGCACAACAAAGAGCTGCTGGCAAATGCATGAAAGTGCTGTTTGAATGAATGCTTACGAGCCTGCTGCTGCCTACCATCGCTCAGTCAGACTGCTCTATCAAATATCAAATCATAGACTTAATTATAACATAATAACACACAGAAATACGAGCCTTTGGTCATTAATATGGTCGAATCCAGAAACTATAATTTTGAAAACAAAACGTTTATTATTATCGCATATGCCCTGACTCTGCGTGCAATGAACTCAAGAGAAGTGACACAATTTAGGCTCCTCGTGGAGTGCAATGAGAGGCAGGTGGTTAGAGCGTTGGACTAGTTAACTGTAAGGTTGCAAGATTGAATCCCCGAGCTGACAAGGTAAAAATCTGTCGATCTGCCCCTGAACAAGGCAGGTAACCCACCATTCCTAGGCCGTCATTGAAAATAAGAACGTGTTCTTAACTGACTTGCCTAGTTAAATAAAGGTGTAAAACATATATATATATATATATATATATATATATTTCTTTTTAAATCGGCCAAATCGGTGTCCAAAAATACAGATTTCCGAATGTTATGAAAACTTGAAATCGGCCCTAATTAATCACCCATTCCGATTAATTTGTCGACCTCTAGTGTGTGTGTGTGTGAGTGACTTTGTTTTCAGTGTGTGTGTGTGTGTGGCTGTGTAGCTAAAGGCCTCTCTGGGTTTTGCGGTTCTCTGAGTCCCTCTTCTCCACGTTTACGACCAGAAGCTGCTCGCCATGAGATAGTAAGGGAATTCAAGGAAAAGGAAGATTATCTTTGAACGGAAAGAAAATATTCTCCAAAGAGCAGCATATTAGCGCCGTCCCTCCTACCTTCCACACACATTCATTAAATTATGGAATTAAACCCGTTTATCCATGAGTGTTAAAGTGTTGAGGCTCAGGCACATATTACTGTATGACTCAGACTGCTGCAGCAATAGGAAATATAGTGTTGCTGTCATTTTCAGTATGTTAAGTGCCTTGCTTACTCAGTCTCCTAACCAGACAATTCAGTAGTGTGTCAGTAGTCACATGGTGATGAGGTATAAATACACTACATCACCAAAAGTATGTGGACACCTGCTCATCGAACATCTCATTCCAAAATCATAGGCATTAATATGGAGTTGGTCCCCCTTTTTCGCTGCTGTTACAGCCTCCACTGTTCTGGGAAGGCAGGTAGCCTAATGTTTAGAGCGTTGGGCCAGTAACCGAAAGGTTGCTGGATCGAATCCCCTAGCTGACAAGGTAAAAATCTGTTTTTCTGCCCCTGATCAAGGCAATTAACCCACTGTTCCCTGGTAGGCCGTCAATGTAAATAATAATTTGTTCTCAACTGACTTGCCTAGTTAAATGAAGGTTAAATAAAAAATATATTGAACTAGACTGGGGCAGCCCTAGCAGGGCAGAATCATTTTTTGGGACGAACTGACTTGTTGGAAAGGTGACATCCTATGACAGTGCCACATTGAAATTCACTGAGCTCTTCAGTAAGGCCATTGTACTGACAATATTTGTCTATGGAGATTGCATGGCTGTGTGTTCGATTTTATACACCTGTCAGCAACGGCTGTGGCTGAAGAGCCGAATCCACTCATTTGAAGGGGTGTCCACATACTTTTGTATATACTGTATAGTGTAGATTTTGAGTCTCAGGTAAACATGTCTCAGAGGCACAGATTAACAGAGTTGGGTTCCATTTCAATTCAATCAATTCATGAAGTAAACTGAAATTCCTTTTCAATGAGGAAAATGGGAATTGGACTTTAATTTTTTATATGAATTGAAGTAGAATTGACACCAACCTTGTAGATACATACTTGAAGATGACTCAGATATATTTTAAGTCCCAGAGTGTATTGGGTGTGAGTTTCAGATATTTATGAGTTCATAATCTCATACAGCCACAACTCATACAGTCTTGCATAATTATGTCAGATGCTCGATTCATTTCTGGGGGGAGACGTGTTAGAAAAGATACTAGAACAAGAAGCGAAAGCAGGGAAGTAAAAAAATTCCTCATTAGTCGTCAAATCCCACACAGTCTGTTGACAGACGCTACGATACCAGTTATGTTACTTGCATCTGTCCACGAGAGATTCATGACTTGCTGCCGTTGTGTTGAGGTTTGACCTGGCTGCCCGCAGACGTTAACTTTCTATAGCTTTCTATGCCTATCTATCTCTTCTCCATGGCTCTGTCTGTGGCCTTTGAAGAAAGTCTTGGATTTGAGTTTCCAGACTTCCTGTTGAATGTGTTTTGACCTGGCTGCCTGCAGAGAGAGGCCTTCACACAGCTCTCTCTGGGTGCTCAAGTGTGGTGTGGGTAACCTCATTGTCTTTCGCCCAGCGCGCTCTATCTCTGTCACTCTCTTCTCCTCTCTTAGTGAGCTGGCTCACTTTCATTTTTCTTTTCAGTGGAAGTGTTAGAGAACAGCGGGGTAATTAGTCCCATTGCCCCCATCAGAACCTCCAGTGCTACCTTGTGAAGAAGTTCTCATTAAATGGAGCTGGGAGAAAATAGTCTGCTTGCCTCAAAATCCAGACTGAATCACATTTCAATGGTGGAGTGAAACAGAACTTAATTCAGTCTGGATTTTCAGGCTAGGAGTCTGCAGTCCAATGCTAATCCACTGGAAGAGTCAGTCAGTCACTGCTTCTAATGTTTTCATGTGAATGCTACCCTTAGCAGTCAGTACAGCATATGGTTTGGAGACTGACGTCTCACTGAAGTGCAGTGAAATGGATTGCTTGTTTCCTAACGGGCAAGGTGAAAGCAGGAGACTAAACAAACCAATAAATTATCTTTCTCCTCCCATTTCAATCGTTTTCCCCTTTTCTAAAATTAGCTTTTGTATGGCTGGTTTGACATCTGCTGTAATTTTGTATCAGGGGATTCGGGATTTCTTCTGTCATGATGGAAATGAGATCTCTGGTGGAGGGGATAGATGCCAGCATTGCATCTGCAGCAATAGAACTAGAATTAACATAGTTTTCAAAGTGTAGCTGTAGTGTTAGCAGTGCAGCTAGCCAGGCGTGCAGCTACAGTACTGGATTAAATGAGCTTCAGTGTAGTGGTTAGCATTAGCAGTACAGCTGTCCAGGTGTGCGGGTATAGGACTGGATTAAATTAGATATTAGCACAAAACAGCTAGGCAGGTATTACAAGACTGGCTCAATGAGCTCTGTGTAGACATTAGCCAGTGAAACCATAAGCATTAGACAGGAAGATGATGTATGGCCATTGGCTAACTAATGTGTGATTGTCTGTTTGGCTATGCAGATGAATATGTACATAGGCCTGCCCTACACATAAACAATGACTAAATCTCAGATATGTGTGTGTTGTCTAATCTTACATAGTTGGTCAAATATTGGTCAAATGGAGCTCCCACCGAACAGGAAGCTGCACCCTCACCCCTAAGTAATAAAACATTCTCTAATTTAAGATACTATAGATTGCTCTATAATCAATACACTCCATTTACCTTTCCCCAAATCAAGTCAAATAGGCACCTCGAAAGTTTCTCACAGAGAATCAATCAATTCCACAGACAATTATGGTTGAAACAGTGCCATGTCTCTCTAATGAGTCACTGAGTCCAAGGTGCTAAAGGAGCTCTGTAAACTTGACCCCCTGAAAACATCTGGGTCAGATAGTTTAGACCCTTTCTTCTTTAAGGTTGCTGTTCCTATAATCACCAAGCCCATCTCTGACCTTTTGAACCTGTCTCTCCTTTCTGGGGAGGGTCCCATTGCTTGGAAGGGAGCCACGGTTAGTCCTTTATTTAAGGGGGAATATTAAGAGGATCCTAACTGTTATAGGACTATTTCTATTCTGCCCTGTTTATCAAAAGTGTTGGAAAAACTTGTCAATAATCAACTGACTGGCTTTCTTGATGTCTATAGTACTCTCTCTGGTATGCAATCTGGTTTCCGCTCAGGTTATGGATATGTCACTCTCGAGCACCTAGATGTTCTTTACCATTCGGCCGTTAGATTTGCCACCAAAGATCCTTATAAGACACATCACTGCACTCTATAGTCTTCTGTAAACTGGTCATCTCTGTATACCCGTCGCAAGACCCACCCACTGGTTGTTGCTTATTTATAAAACTCTCTTAGGCCTCACTCCCCCCTATCTGAGTTATATACTGCAGCCCTCATCCTCCACATACAACACCCGTTCTGCCAGTCACATTCTGTTAAAGATCCCCAAAGCACACACATCCCTGGGTCGCTCGTCTTTTCAGTTCGCTGCAGCTAGAAACAGGAACGCGTTGCAACAAACACTCAAACTGGACAGTTTTAACTCAATCTCTTCATTCGAAGACTCAATCATGGAAACTCTTACTGACAGTTGTGACTGCTTTGCATGATATATTGTTGTCTCTACCTTCTTGCCCTTTGTGCTGTTGTCTGTGCCCAACAATGTTTGTACCCTGTTTTATGCTGCTACCATGTTGTGCTGCTGCCATGTTGTGTTGCTACCATGTTGTTGTTGCTACCATGTTGTTGTCATGTTGTGTTGCTACCATGCTATGTTCTCTTAGGTCTATCTGTATGTAGTGTTGTGTTGTCTCTCTTGTTGTGATGTGTGTTTTGTCCTATATTTTTATTTCATTTATTTGTATTTTTAATCCCAGCCCCCGTCCCTGCAAAAGGACTTTTGGCTTCTGGTAGGCCGTCATTGTAAAGGAGAATTTGTTCTTAACTGACTTGCCTAGTTAAATAAAGGTTAAATAAAAAAATACAAATAATGGATAGTCGAATAAAAGACATGAGCTGGCGCACACACAGAGAAAATTATTTTATGTAGAGGTGCTGACTAACGGCGAATAAACTATAAGCTATTAAAATAGAGTTGCACACTCTATATGTAAACTCCCTGTCATTTATTGGGTAAATGACCTCTCTTTTTTATGTAGCTTATCTCTAATGGTTAGTAACATCGAATGAAACACATCAGACTTTGAAATCTATTAAATATTCTTATTCTGAGACTCTTAGTGAATACGGCCCTAAAGGATTTGGATATGTGAAAGCACGGGTTGTAATAGAGGGTAAAGGCACTTAAATGCTATTTAAGCACCATTTTATTTGGTGAATTAAAACGTTTAGTGCATCTCTGGGTCAGTGTACCACGGAGGGGTCATTAAACGGATTTAGAGATGGATAACGTTACAATTCTAGGCCTATTGATTACTCAGGTCACCTTCATTATTAGCATGCACTGCATAATGTGCATGCACATGAACACTATAGGCCCTACAGGGCTAGAGCTTGTTGATGCTGTTAGCTGCCATTTAGGCAAACCAAACTGGAGAGTTTAGTGTCCTGATGTGTCGCTCAAACGCATCCATTTAGTGAGTTGTTAGTTGATGAAGGCCCTGGCTGTGGTGTAAAGTGCTACTGGGGTACTTAACATGCGGATCCTAAGAAAGCTGTGAGCTGCACCAAGTCTGTTGTATCTGCAGGTACAGCACTTTGTCAGCCTCTAGTCTTTCAGCTTCTCAGCGCCTGGTTAATGCTGACAGCTGACAGACACCAGGACATTTTCTGTTAGCCTGACTAGGTTCTGTCCAGCCAGCTGCTATGGACAGTGAAAACAAAATTTTCGTTTCTGTATTACTGGGAATTCATGTCATTTTTTTGAAGTTGATCATCAAGCAATGTTTGTACTTTTGGTTCACGATTTGTGAATAATCTTTATAGGCTTGGTAAAGGATTTGTGAAGCATCTGTATAGGCTTGATCAAATATATGTGAAGTTTTCATTAAGCCATATGAGTTATTATAACATTATAAAGGACTCTGCATTATACCTACCTGCAGGCAATAAGTATAGTGTTACTAAGGAATGTTTCCTCTGAAGTGGGGACAGCTTATTCTACTTGTAGTTATCCTGATATGCGTTCAGTAAGGTAAATAGTAGCAAACGTAGGCTAACACAGTTCCTTTGTTTTGTGTCAGCCGTGAACATTTGCTAACGCTAGCTAACAGTCTGAGGTAGTGTGAGACGAATGGAAGTGTCTGTTTCAGGTCTAAACTGTCAGTACAAATAATCAAGTGGCCATGTAGGCTTTTTCTACATGTAGTAGGAATAGCAAAGGTTTTTTTCAGTTGATAGCTAAAGAGCCACAGTAATAATTACAAAAAGGAGGTATATATTTGCAGCTTCACTGTAACATTTTGGAATATTCATTCAAATCTTTCAACTGGAATTGTTACTAAGCAACATGTTTGCCGCAAACAATGGCCTAACGGATACAGTAAATCCAGTGTGGCCCACTGCAACGCTCTGAACATTCCACCATGCTTAATAAACCCCAGTAGTCATTCAAAAAATGTCTGTGAGGAGATTTGGTTTGGTGTCTCTGAACTGTTGTCTTTTTTTCCCATCACATTATCCTTTTTTACACGAATATGATTGACCTATTAATTTGTATGAATGTCATCATGGTTTTATCTTCTTATATGTCTACTTTTCTTCTGTTGGATCATGCTCACGTCTTTATTTTCTTCCTCATCCCCCTGTTTTGTTCTGTTTGCATGGTCCCTCCCCCTTCTCTGTCTGTGTTTATTTGTGGAACGTGAAGAACTGGAACCGTCGAGCTGTCACTCAAGTAGGCCTTTCGTTATCAAACCCACTTTGATTGAGTTGGTTTGGGTCAAAATATGATTATAATGATATGATAAAACATTATTTTCACATTTGCAATTGATAAACACTGACACATAGTTGACCGTATGTGCTGTGTCATCCAGGATAAGTTAAAACTTAAACACACACACACACACGCTCCACTCAAATGGATTTACATAAATTGACATAAACAATATGGTCTTTCATATAAATACATGTTGTGTGATGTATCACCCTGTTTTTACAAATGCATGTTTTTTTCTGTACTCTGTTCATGATTCAGATAGAAATCACAGATGGTGAGTTGAATGGAATACATGTTGATTTCTGTCACATCTCTAATGTGTTAGATCATATTTTTTTGTGTTGAGTATACGACTCCAAAGGAAGTCTTTCTTTCCTTCAGATTTACCCCTGGAACTTGGCAATGGTGTTTTGATTGAATTCATGAATAAAGACCCTAGCTAGTTGTCTTGCAGTAAATGAATGCTACAAGTTCAGTGTGAGGTTATCCAAGGACTCCCTGGGAAACAGTGGCAAATGTTATAGAGTGGACTATCCTGGTTGAGAGAATAGTACATGCATACAGACACATACATTTTGTCAACATGTTGAGATATGTTTCAGTCTCACGAGAATGCAGTTCTAGGTTTGTTCATACTTTGAGTAATGGCTCCTAAGCTACAGGTCCACCCTTCAGTTTCCATAGAACGTAAACATTATGTCAACCTTTGCCTGATCTTTCTCTCTCTCAGGGGATCAGCAGTCTGTTCAGTTCTCTGAAGGTTGTCCGGTTGCTGCGCTTGGGCAGAGTAGCCCGTAAACTGGACCACTACATTGAGTATGGAGCCGCCGTCCTCGTCCTGTTGGTGTGTGTCTTCGGCCTGGCTGCCCACTGGTTGGCCTGCATCTGGTACTGTTCTGTTAAGACTGATTTACTGTATATTAAAGGTAGACTCAGTGAAATGACGTTGACACGAGCAGCACCGCAGCTATTGCGATAGCACAGCTCTCACACAGTCACACAAAGTATCTGCGCATGTGCAGGGGTTCACTTCACGCTGTTACAACGTGGTAGGTACGGGACCAAAATAGCAGAGAAGTTTAGCCTTGTGCTTCAACACTCTTAGTTGTTGCGGAAATTGACTAACTATGCTGTTAACTTTGTGCATCTTCGTCATATCGCTGAGTCTACCTTTAATGGGTTATGACAGTACCCAATTCTCTTATCCGGGAACTGGCACACCTGATTTAACTTGTCAAGAGCTTGACGATTAGACAACAAAGATGTGAACCGTCTGTTGGTCCCCGAGGAGAGAGTTGGCAAAACCTGTTATAGGAGTTAATAATGTGATATGAAGTCATTATGTTGGTAACATGCAAATAAACTGTTATCCTATTATTCATATAAATTATCACAATGGCCAAAACAATCTGGCTACTGTATTTGTTAATTGCATATTCCTTCAGTGTTTCCGTTCCTCTCTGATCCCCAACTGTGGCATGCTTTTTTCTACTACACCTGATTTAATTCATCAACAAGATTAGTTGTGGATTAGTTTACAAGTTGCTATTCGTGGATTAGAACAAAAATGCTAAGTGAAATGACTGGGGAGTTACTCAGTAGCGGATTGAGAAACACTGCCTTTAAAAACGGTCATGCTCTGTAGTGTTGACAGTGTAATGAAGGAGAAGTATGTTTCTGTTTCTCACCCGCAATGTTTTGTAACTTTCGTCTTACTCCCTTAAGCAAAGTGAACAAACCTCTAACCTGTGTGGTAGAGGCAACCCTAACGCTGTCCTTTCCCTTTCCCCTAAACCTGATCCTGAACCCTAAACCTGAAAATGAACTCTTTCTCATCTCAACCTAACAGGTACAGCACCGACCTTGTTTTGGTTCTTGTCTAACTGGGCTTTAATAATAAAAAGGATGCAATTTTGTAGCAGACCTCCATTGTCCTACCAAGAGTTGCTGAATATCTTTTAATCTTGACTAACTATAACAGGTACAGCATCGGTGACTATGAGGTGATAGACGAGGAGACAGGCATCCTGCGGACAGACAGCTGGCTGTACATGCTGGGGGAGACAGTGGGCTCGCCATACCGCTTCAACGCCAGCGGCACAGGGAAGTGGGAAGGCGGCCCCAACAAAGACTCGGTCTACATCACATCTCTATACTTCACCATGACCTCTCTGACCAGTATAGGGTTCGGAAACATCGCCCCCACCACCGACGGAGAGAAGATCTTCGCTGTCGCCATGATGATGATTGGATGTAAGTAAATGGGACTACATGTTTTTCTGTCATGATATAAGGTGGTGTATCCCAATCCTCTCCTGGAGTAACCCCAGCCAGTCCACATTTGATGCATTCCAGAACTAGCACAGTTGATTTGGGTAATGAGGGGTTTAGGTGGCCATTTGAAACAGCTGTGATAGTTCTGGAATACATTGAACTGTATTGTTGTTTAAGGGCTTGTAAGTAAGCATTTCATGGTGAGGTCTACACCTGTTGTATTCAGCGCATGTGACAAATAAAATGTTATTTGATAAAATATGTGGACTGGCTGTGGGTACTCGAGGAGAGGTTTAGGAAACACTGATTTAAGTGCCCTCTGTGGCCTTATTGGCATTTTCCCCATGTGGTAGCATTATGAATTAATGAATTAATGAGCCCCTCTCATGTCTCATGATGGAATGTTGTTGTTAGAATTGAATTAATTGGTTATAGATAAGTGAAACACTGGAGTAGCACTGCTTTGGTAATATGAATTGATTAGACCAACCCATCAGCTCATAGCCCCTTAAAATGTCTGCATCGATGACCCTGCACTCTATCCAGACAGGAAACAGGGAGCACATCAAACACTCTTTCGTCCTCAAAACCATGCTCTAACACAATTTGTGTAACAACGGTTATTTACATAACAAAGGCATGAGCATTTGAAGAGTTTCATTCCAAAGTGCTATATATCTATTTTCAGACATTTTGGTAAATACATATATATTTTTTTACAACTTTTGAAAGAGATTGGTGTGTTTTTTCACCATCTAATCATGGCATGGGCTTCTTGAACGATATACATGTATTTGTTTGAAATCTATCACTTGATGGTTTCTTTTCAGAGAGAAAAATAATCATGTTTTGTTGCAAAACGCTATGTATCCCCCTCACTCTCAGAGAATAGTACTGTAGGTTTTATACAGTGAAATGTGACAAATAACTAAATTTTTAATAAAGAACTGTACAAATGATACATTTGTAACATCAATATTTAAAAATATATATTTTTAAAGAATCAGTACAGTAATATGAAATCTGTATGTAAAATATTTGCATTTGACATTTTAGTCATTTAACAGATGATCTTATCTAGAGTGACTTACAGTTAGTTCATTCATCTTCAGAAAGCTAGGCGAGAAATCAACATATCACATTCAAATATACAGGATAAGTACCTTCCATTCCAGCTAAACAATGGATATAGCGTTTTGCAACCAAAACCCATTTTAATACACAAAAATCAAAAATCTATGAATCAAAAAATCTGAGAATAGTAAAATTTTTCCACAAACATGAAGGTACCCATTCCCCAATCATTTCGGATGAAAAAACACAAATGTGAAAAATTGGTGGATATAGTGTTTTGGAACGAAACTCTTCAATTTGTATAGAGCAAGTAATGCGTCTGCCACTCATGAGCTGTTTGAAAGGTTAATTCAGGGTTGATGAGATTCAAGTAGTCTTTCATCCGTCTCATCTTTACTGTATCTCTCAATCTCTTCAACAAAATGGCTGTTGTTACTGTAACTCTGATAATCATGAATATCATATCTGTCAAAGTGGTTATGGAAAGATGTAGGGAATGATCGTACCCCATCCATCCTTTTGTATTCCATCCATCCATTTCATTTCCTCCATCCTATTCAAGTAAGGTTACTTCTAAAGATAGCCAGAGACTGACATATGCAGACGCATGCAATATAGAGCAGACATGTTATTTTTTTTTTACCATCAGGCTCATTGGCTCTGAGTTATGGTAGTAGCAGTGGGGGAGTAGCAGCAGCAGGAGAACCTGGGGAAATATACTAGGCAGTCAGTGGCGGTTGGTGCCTTTCAAGATTAGGGAAGGCATGGTCTTATTTCTATTACAGCATATTGAATGACTGTCATTCATATTCCATTCACCCAGCTCAATCTAACATCGATAGGTTTAGGCTACTACATGATACTCAAATTTGCCCTATACCCATTATGAGGTTGCCACAACCTAGCCTACGAATTAAAGTTTATAATGTACACTACCATTCAAAAGTTTGGGGTCACTTAGAAAGGGCCATACAGAGGCCCATTATCAGCAACCATCACTCCTGTGTTCCAATGGCACGTTGTGTTAGCTAATCCAAGTTTATAATTTTAAAGGCTAATTGATCATTCAATTATTTTGCAATTATGTTAGCGCAGCTGAAAACTGTTGTTCTGATTAAAGATGCAATAAAACTGGCCTTCTTTAAACTAGTTGAGTATCTGGAGCATCAGCATTTGTGGGTTCGATTATAGGCTCAAAATGTCCAGAAATAAATAACTTTCCTCTGAAACTCAGTCCATTCTTGTTGTGAGAAATGAAGGTTATTCCATGTGAGAAATTGCCAAGAAACTGAAGAGTTCGTACAGCGCTGTGTACTACTCCCTTCACAGAACAGCACAAACTGGCTCTAACCAGAATAGAAAGAGGAGTGGGAGGCCCTGGTGCACAACTGAGCAAGACGACATGTACATTAGAGTGTCTAGTTTGAGAAACAGAAGCCTCACAAGTCCTCAACTGGCAGCTTCATTAAATAGTACCCACAAAACACCAGTCTCAATGTCAACAGTGAAGAGGTGACTCGGGGATGCTGGCCTACTAGGCAGAGTTACAAAGAAAAAGCCATATCTCAGACTGGCCAATAAAAATAAAAGATTTCGCCTCGGAGTCGCCTCTGTTCACTGTTGATGTTGAGGTGTTTTGCGAGTACTATTTAATGAAGCTGCCAGTTGAGGACCTGTGATGCGTCTGTTTCTCAAATTAGACACTCTAATGTCCTCTTGCTCAGTTGTGCACCGGGGCCTCCCACTCTTTCTATTCTGGTTAGGGACAGTTTGCGCTGTTCTGTGAAGGGAGTAGTACACAGCGTTGTACGAGATCTTCTCGCATGGAATAGCCTTTTCTCAGAACAAGAATAGACTGGCGAGTTTCAGAAGAAAGGTCTTTGTTTCTGGACATTTTGAGCCTGTAATCGAACCCACAAATGCTGATGCTCAAGATTCTTGAGAACAGATATAGCCCTTGGTTCACCCCAGACTTGACTGCCCTTGGCCAGCACAAAAAACATCCTGTGATGTTCTGTATTAGCATCGAATAGCCCCCGCGATATGCAACTTTTCAGGGAAGTCAGGAACCAATATACTCAATCAGTTAGGAAAGCTTTTTAAAACAGAAATTTGCTTCCTGTAGCACTAATTCCAAAAGGTTTTGGGACACTGTAAAGTCCATGGAGAATAAGAGTACCTCCTCCCAGCTGCCCACTGCACTGAGGATAGGAAACACTGTCACCACTGATAAATCTACGATAATCGATCATTTCAATAAGCATTTTTCCACATGTCTAACCCTACGCCAGCCAACATCTCAGCACCCCCTGCAGCAACTTGCCCCAGCCTCCCTCGCTTCTCCTTCTCCTTCACCCAAATCCAGACAGCTGATGTTCTGAAAGAGCTGCAAAATCTGGATCCCTACAAATCAGCTGGGCTAGACAATCTGGGCCCTCTCTTTCTAAAATGATCCGCCAAAATTGTTGCAACCACTATTACTAGCCTATTCAACCTCTCTTTCGTATCGTCTGAGATCCCCAAAGATTGGAAAGCTGCCGCGGTCATCCCCCTCTTCAAAGGGGGAGACACTCTAGACCCAAACTTTTGTAGACCTATATCCATCCTGCCCTGCCTTTCTAAAATCTTCGAAAGCCAACCTAACAAACAGATCAGCGACCATTTGGAATCCCACAGTACCTTCTCCACTATGCAATCTGGTTTCCGAGCTGGTCATGGATGCACCTCAGCCACGCTCAAGGTCCTAAACGATATCATAACTCCATCGATTAAAGACAGTACTGTGCAGTCGTCTTCATCGACCTGACCAAGGCTTTCGATTCTGTCAATCACCGTATTCTTATCGGCAGACTCAATGGCCTTGGCTTCTCAAATGACTGCCTCGCCTGGTTCACCAACTACTTCTCAGATAGAGTTCAGTGTGTCAAATCGGAGGGCCTGTTGTCCGGACCTCTGGCAGTCTCTATGGGGGTGCCACAGGGTTAAATTCTCAGGACGACTCTTTTCTCTGTATATATCAATGATCTCGCGCTTGCTGCTGGTGATTATCTGATCCATCTCTACGCAGACGACACCATTTGGCCTTTCTTTGGACACTGTGCTAACAAACCTCCAGACGAGCTTCAACGCCATACAACACTCTGTGGCCTCCAACTGCTCTTAAATGCTAGTAAATCTAAGTGCATGCTCTTCAACCGATTGCTGCCCGCACCCTCCCGCCCGACTAGCATCACTACTCTGGACGGTTCTGACCTAGAATATGTGGACAACTACAAATACCTAGGTGTCTAGTTAGACTGTAAACTCTCCTTCCAGACTCACATTAAGCATCTCCTATCCAAAATTAAATCTACAATTGGCTTCCTATTTCGCAACAAAGCCTCCTTCACTCATGCTGCCAAACATAGCCTCTAAAAACGGACTATCCTACTGATCCTTGACTTCGGCGATGTCATTTAGAAAATAGCCTCCAACACTCTACTCAGCAAACTTGATGTAGTCTATCATAGTGCCATCCGTTTTGTCACCAAAGCCCCATATACTACCCACCACTGCGACCTGTATGCTCTCGTTGGCTGACCCTCACTACATATCCGTCGCCAAACCCACTGGCTCCAGGTCATCTATAAGTCTTTGCTATGTAATGCCCCGCCTTATCTCAGCTCACTGGTCACCAGCAACACCCACACCAGCAACACCAGCAGCACTCGCTCCAGCAGGTATATTTCACTGGTCATCCCCAAAGCCAGCACTTACTTTGGACACCTTTCCTTCCAATTTTCTGCTGCCAATGACTGGAACGAATTGCAAAAATCACTGAAGCTGGAGACTTATATCTCCCTCACTAACTTTAAGCATCAGCTGTCAGAGCAGCTTAACGATCACTGTACCTGTACACAGCCAATCTGTAAATAGCACACCCAACTACCTCATCCCCATATTATTACTCACCCTCTTGCACCCCAGTATCCCTACTTGCACATTATCATCTGCACATCTATCACTCCAGTGTTAATGCAACATTTTAATTATTTCGCCTCTATGGCCTATTTATTGCCTTACCTCCGCACTCTTCTACATTTGCACACACTGTACATAGATTTTTCTATTTTACTTTTCTATTGTGTTATTGACTGTACGTTTGTTTATGTGTAGCTCTGTGTTGTTGTTTGTGTCATGCTGCTTTGCTTTATCTTGGCGAGGTCGCAATTGTAAATGAGAACTTGTTCTCAACTGACCTACCTGGTAAAATAAAGGTGAAATAAATAAAATAAATTCTCAACTAGTCTAAAGAAGGCCAGTTTTATTGCTTCTTTAACCAGAACAACAGTTTTCAGATGTGCTAACTAATTATGTGCTAACTAACATAATTGCAAAACAATTTTCTAATGATCAATTAGCCTTTTCAAATGACAAACTTGGATTAGCTAACACAACGTGCCATTAGAACACAGGAGTGATGGTTGCTGATAATGGGCCTCTGTACGCCTATGTAGATATTCCATAAAACATCAGCCATTTCCAGCTACAATAGTTATTTACAACATTAACAATGTCTACACTGTATTTCTGATCAATGTTATGTTATTTTAATGGACAAAACATTTGCTTTTCTTTCAAAAACAATAACATTTCTAAGTGACCCCAATCTTTTGAACGGTAGCGTAGGTGCACAGGTCGAGAGACAAATTGGAGTAATCAAGGTGACAGACAGTGACAAATTCATTACCACCTTGCACACTCCTGCCTGTATCTAGCTGATCAGGGGTGTAATCATTAGTCCAAACAGTTGCAAAATGTTTCATTTTGAAACAAAATCACGAGTTTCTATTGGACAAATTCAGTTAGGTCCCTCCCCGTTTTGTTCAGTTTGCGTGCATTTAAGAAACGTTTTGCAACAGAATCGGCGGATTGAATACACCTCTAATTACCAGCACACATATTTAATTTTCATAGCAGCCACAAACAGCATCATCACTTTGTTCATTGTATAAATCTCCTCGCATCTATGCGCTCTCCTCATCTCATCGTTTCCCTTCACTTGTGGACTTCAGTACACAACACAACAGCTGTCTGTGACCATGCACAAAAACGTCTCCAAGCCAAACCTTCATATCCATATTCATATCATAACCATTTACCCCTACACAGCCTACATCATTGTCACCATATTAACGTTATAGTCAACAAACTAGAACTAACGCGTTAGTAAACCCACAATCAAATCCATGTGTACAATCACGCAGTACAGTGTACAGCAAGCAGTTTAGCAGTTACACCGGTGGCAATAAATTAATATAGCCAAGATCTTGACTTGGAAGAGTTGCAGTGTTAGATAGCCTTAGCCAGCTAGCTAACATAAATAGCATTCCTCTCTGTTTGAGCCTCCTAGGTTTTGTAATGAAGTCAATGTACCTAGAGGAGGATGCAAAATAGCTGTCCTCTGGCTACACCATGGTACTACCCTAGAGGGTGCTGTTGAGGCTACTGTAGACCTTAATTGAAAAACTGTGTTTTAATCAGTTATTTGGTACAGTTTTATCTAAAAAAATATAAATATATATTTTAATGAAATTCACTGAGTAGGATGTTCCTCCTCTGATGATATCCACTATATGCATTGCAGGATCAATTGAACCGAGCACTATCCTACAATCACTCACTGTCTCAGCTGGTCAGACCATATAACCTACCTAGTGCATTACTTTTGACCAGAGCCCTATCGAACGTTGTCAAAAGTAGTGCACACATAGGGAACAGGGTGCCATTTGGGATGTGGATCCTGTTTTGCTCACTACTTTACAGCACCTACAGAACAGCGGGTTCAGATTTCCATGGTGAAAGACAAAGAGAGATACTTCTGTCAGAGTTACTCGATGCCAGTGAGAGGTACAACGATTGCACACTTGAAATAATTGATACACACTCCAAGAGTTAGGGTTGTGTATTGCAGGGGTACCCCGATACTATTTAGAATGGCAGCTCACACAAATTTCCTAGGTGGCAAAGGTTCAGATGAATATTATAATTTATTTGCGTAATAACAAATCCCTACCTCGGAACCCATGTTACACCAAACTGTTCAAACTGTTCACAACCCTCTTGTTGCCGGAGAGAAGAAAAAAAAAATAAAGCTTTTTTATAAGCTAATTTCTTGCAATTCTTCTCATTTTGCCATGGGAAGGAGAGAAAATCTTGCAGTTTTAAAACAAATTTCCTGCAATTCTACACATTTTGCCATGTCATATGTGTGTTCATATGATACCAGGAGTCAAGGCCCCTGGGCATGCAATCTGGCCATGATAACCACAAGATTTACACAAATAGAATTATATTCTATTGATCTGAATCGAAAGAAGCTGAGAAAAGTAACAGAAGATACAAGTGGAATGACTACTGTATGATTCCATCCAGTTTAAACCGTGACTGACTATTCCATTATTCTCACAATTCTATTTTTACCATCTGCGGTGGATTGGTGTTGGCAGCAGCCGAAGATCACATCAGTGACAAGAGGATTATACAGCTGTCGTGTCACTATGGCAACGGTTGGCCTGGGACCTTTTTGGGTTTGTGACAACTGTCTGTTAATTGTCTTCAAAGGAAGACAGCTGTTGGTGTATTCCATTTAAATCATTGTCACCGATAGAGCTGTGGTGCTACACCAAGATCTGATGGATAGGTGGAGAGATTCGGGTGAAAGAGGGATATGCGGCACTAACATATACACTGAGTATACCAAACACTAGGAACCCCCCCCTTAACCGGTCTTGTCCCCTTCATCGACACTGATTGAAGTGGATTTAACAAGTGACATAAATAAGGGATCATAGCTTTCACCTGGTCAGTCTATGTCATGGAAAGAGCACGTGTTCATAATATTTTGTGCGCTCAGAGTATACTGTACCTCAGAATATTAGGACTGTAGGATGCCAATGAAAAGGATGTTTGGTAACTCTTTACTCTAGGTGTCTGTCTTTGTTATGTGTTATGTAGCTGTTATAAAGGCTTTATTTCATAAGGACACCTACAGTAAAGTTTTACCGGATGTTTAATGCATAGTACAGGTACAGTATATTCTGTAGGCTATGTTTAATGTTCACCGTATACTGTATGTTCATTTTTTGTGGCTGGTTGCAGTTTGAGTATGAACATTTGCATAATTGTCACATCATATGAAATATTGATTTGCTGATGCATACATATCCCCAGAGGGACAATGACATAGCTGTTGACGAGCCAGCAGCATTGCATTGACCACACACCCACACACACACACACACACACACACACACACACACACACACACACACACACACACACACACACACACACTTATCAAGCAGTACTAATTCGTTTCTCACTGCCTTTGATCCCATGCCATACATGTTCAAGGTGTTACCTTGCATCCAGTCCAAGCTCCAGGTGTTACCTTCCATCCAGTCCATGCTCCAAGTGTTACCTTCCATCCAGTCCAAGCTCCAGGTGTTACCTTCCATCCAGTCCAAGCTCCAGGTGTTACCTTCCATCCATTCCAATCTCCAGGTATTACCTTCCATCCAGTCCAAGCTCCAGGTGTTACCTTGCATCCAGTCCAAGCTCCAGGTGTTACCTTGCATCCAGTCCAAGCTCCAGGTGTTACCTTGCATCCAGTCCAAGCGCCAGGTGTTACCTTCCATCCAGTCTCCAGGTGTTACCTTCCATCCATTCCAATCTCCAGATGTTACCTTCCATCCAGTCCAAGCTCCAAGTGTTACCTTCCATCCAGTCCAAGCTCCAGGTGTTACCTTCCATCCAGTCCAAGCTGCAGGTGTTACCTTCCATCCAGTCCAAGCTGCAGGTGTTACCTTCCATCCAGTCTCCAGGTGTTACCTTCCATCCAGTCCAAGCTCCAGGTGTTACCTTCCATCCAGTCCAAGCTCCAAGTGTTACCTTCCATCCAGTCCAAGCTCCAGGTGTTACCTTCCATCCATTCCAATCTCCAGGTGTTACCTTCCATCCAGTCCAAGCTCCAGGTGTTACCTTCCATCCAGTCCAAGCTGCAGGTGTTACCTTCCATCCAGTCCAAGCTGCAGGTGTTACCTTCCATCCAGTCCAAGCTGCAGGTGTTACCTTCCATCCATTCCAAGCTGCAGGTGTTACCTTCCATCCAGTCTCCAAGTGTTACCTTCCATCCAGTCCAAGCTCCAGGTGTTACCTTCCATCCAGTCCAAGCTCCAGGTGTTACCTTCCATCCATTCCAATCTCCAGGTGTTACCTTCCATCCAGTCCAAGCTGCAGGTTTTACCTTCCATCCAGTCTCCAAGTGTTACCTTCCATCCAGTCCAAGCTCCAGGTGTTACCTTCCATCCAGTCCAAGCTCCAGGTGTTACCTTCCATCCATTCCAAGCTCCAGGTGTTACCTTCCATCCAGTCCAAGCTCCAGGTGTTACCTTCCATCCATTCCAAGCTCCAGGTGTTACCTTCCATCCAGTCCAAGCTCCAGGTGTTACCTTCCATTCAGTCCATGCTCCAAGTGTTACCTTCCATCCAGTCCAAGCTCCAGGTGTTACCTTCCATCCAGTCCAAGCTCCAGGTGTTACCTTCCATCCAGTCTCCAGGTGTTACCTTCCATCCATTCCAATCTCCAGATGTTACCTTCCATCCAGTCCATCTATTAGTGACCGTGCAGAAAACATGTCTTTACCTGATTATAATCTGTTTTTTCTGACCACAACCACATTATTACATTTTTCAGGCACCTCTGTCATCATACATAGAGAGAGAGAGAGCTCTAGTCTACAGTAGAGAGGATAGAGAGAGCTTTAGTCTACAGTAGAGAGGATAGAGAGAGCTCTAGTCTACAGTAGAGAGGATAGAGAGAGCTCTAGTCTACAGTAGAGAGGATAGAGAGAGCTCTAGTCTACACTAGAGAGGATAGAGAGAGCTCTAGTCTACAGTAGAGAGGATAGAGAGAGAGCTCTAGTCTACAGTAGGGAGGATAGAGAGAGCTCTAATCTACAGTAGAGAGGATAGAGAGAGCTCTAGTCTACAGTAGAGATGATAGAGAGAGAGCTCTAGTCTACAGTAGAGAGGATAGAGAGAGCTCTAGTCTACAGTAGAGAGGATAGAGAGAGCTCTTGTCTACAGTAGAGAGGATAGAGAGAGCTCTAGTCTACACTAGAGAGGATAGAGAGAGCTCTTGTCTACAGTAGAGAGGATAGAGAGAGCTCTAGTCTACACTAGAGGGGATAGAGAGAGAGCTCTAGTCTACAGTAGAGAGGATAGAGAGAGCTCTTGTCTACAGTAGAGAGGATAGAGAGAGCTCTAGTCTACAGTAGAGAGGATAGAGAGAGCTCTAGTCTACAGTAGAGAGGATAGAGAGAGCTCTTGTCTACAGTATAGAGGATAGAGAGAGCTCTTGTCTACAGTAGAGAGGATAGAGAGAGCTCTAGTCTACAGTAGAGAGGATAGAGAGAGCTCTAGTCTACAGTAGAGAGGATAGAGAGAGCTCTTGTCTACAGTAGAGAGGATAGAGAGAGCTCTAGTCTACACTAGAGGGGATAGAGAGAGCTCTAGTCTACAGTAGAGAGGATAGAGAGAGCTCTAGTCTACAGTAGAGAGGATAGAGAGCGCTCTAGTCTACAGTAGAGAGGATAGAGAGAGCGCTCTAGTCTACAGTAGAGAGGATAGAGAGAGAGCTCTAGTCTACACTAGAGGGGATAGAGAGAGCTCTAGTCTACAGTAGAGAGGAGTACTGGAGTCAATGGACTTTGTAGTATCTGATCTTCATCTTCAAACGCAGCAGTGACAACCTGATGATATAATATTCTGTCACATGCGCAATGTAGACAGCACACAGCATGCAGGAAAAATGTAACCTTTATTTATGCAGAGAAGTCCCATTCAGCCGTGCTTCAAATCTGCTGGCAGAATTACTCTTTTATAGCAAACGGACAGACAGAAAGAATTTTGCATGTTGCTGTAGGGCTCTTTCGATAAGAACAGCTCCAAGCTTAGTTTTGTATGACAATAAGGGATATCGCACCAATATGAGACAATTTTGTATTTCCGTAATGAATGGTAGGGACACCATTTTACAATAACAGTTTTGTTTTGGAAAGCTACAAAAAAAATGAATTGTGAGTGTTAGTTCACGAAGGAAGGGGGTGGGGGGGATTATTTCAAATACTCTTTGAAGAGGTAGGGTTTCAGAAGATTGGCAGGGGCTCTGCTGTCCTAGCTTCTGGGGGAAGCTGGCTCCACAATTGAGGTGCCAGGACAGAGAATAACTTGGACTGGGATGAGCGGGAGCTGCCTTCCCGTAGGGGTGAGAGGGCCAAGAGACCAGAAGTGGCAGAACAGAGTGCTAGGGTTGGAATGTAGGGTTTGAGCCTGAGATACCCAGCCCTGAGAGGGTGAAGGTGGATCTGATGGTTCACGGTGTTGAAATCAGCAGATACAGTGCCGTGCGAAAGTATTCGGCCCCCTTGAACTTTGCGACCTTTTGCCACATTTCAGGCTTCAAACATAAAGATATAAAACTGTATTTTTTTGTGAAGAATCAACAACAAGTGGGACGACATTTATTGGATATTTCAAACTTTTTTAACAAATCAAAAACTGAAAAATTGGGCGTGCAAAATTATTCTGCCTCTTTACTTTCAGTGCAGCAAACTCTCTCCAGAAGTTCAGTGAGGATCTCTGAATGATCCAATGTTGACCTAAATGACTAATGATGATAAATACAATCCACCTGTGTGTAATCAAGTCTCCGTATAAATGCACCTGCACTGTGATAGTCTCAGAGGTCCGTTAAAAGCGCAGAGAGCATCATGAAGAACAAGGAACACACCAGGCAGGTCCGAGATACTGTTGTGAAGAAGTTTAAAGCCGGATTTGGATACAAAAAGATTTCCCAAGCTTTAAACATCCCAAGGAGCACTGTGCAAGCGATAATATTGAAATGGAAGGAGTATCAGACCACTGCAAATCTACCAAGACCTGGCCGTCCCCCTAAACTTTCAGCTCATACAAGGAGAAGACTGATCAGAGATGCAGCCAAGAGGCCCATGATCACTCTGGATGAACTGCAGAGATCTACAGCTGAGGTGGGAGACTCTGTCCATAGGACAACAATCAGTCGTATATTGCACAAATATGGCCTTTATGGAAGAGTGGCAAGAAGAAAGCCATTTCTTAAAGATATCCATAAAAAGTGTCGTTTAAAGTTTGGCACAAGCCACCTGGGAGACACACCAAACATGTGGAAGAAGGTGCTCTGGTCAGATGAAACCAAAATTTAACTTTTTGGCAACAATGCAAAACGTTATGTTTGGCGTAAAAGCAACACAGCTCATCACACTGAACACACCATCCCCACTGTCAAACATGGTGGTGGTGGCAGCATCATGGTTTGGGCCTGCTTTTCTTCAGCAGGGACAGGGAAGATGGTTAAAATTGATGGGAAGATGGATGGAGCCAAATACAGGACCATTCTGGAAGAAGGATGGAGTCTGCAAAAGACCTGAGACTGGGACGGAGATTTGTCTTCCAACAAGACAATGATCCAAAACATAAAGCAAAATCTACAATGGAATGGTTCAAAAATAAACATATCCAGGTGTTAGAATGGCCAAGTCAAAGTCCAGACCTGAATCCAATCGAGAATCTGTGGAAAGAACTGAAAACTGCTGTTCACAAATGCTCTCCATCCAACCTCACTGAGCTCGAGCTGTTTTGCAAGGAGGAATGGGAAAACATTTCAGTCTCTCGATGTGCAAAACTGATAGAGACATACCCCAAGCGACTTACAGCTGTAATCGCAGCAAAAGGTGGCGCTACAAATTATTAACTTAAGGGGGCTGAATAATTTTGCACGCCCAATTTTTCAGTTTTTGATTTGTTAAAAAAGTTTGAAATATCCAATAAATGTCGTTCCACTTCATGATTGTGTCCCACTTGTTGTTGATTCTTCACAAAAAAATACAGTTTTATATCTTTATGTTTGAAGCCTGAAATGTGGCAAAAGGTCGCAAAGTTCAAGGGGGCCGAATACTTTCGCAAGGCACTGTAGATCTAGGAGGATGACATGCACTGTCAACTATGGGACCTTATATAGACAGGTGCCTTTGCAAATCATGTCCAATCAATTGAATTTACCACAAGTGGACTCCAATCAAGTTGCAGAAACAACTCAAGGAACCAGGAAGCTCCTGATGCTCAATTTCGAGTCTCATAGCAAAGGGTCTGAATACTTATAGAAATAAGGTATTTCTGTTTTTCTAAAAACCTGTTTTCGCTTTGTCATTATGGGGTATTGTGTTGATTGATTGATTGATTGATTATTGTGAGATTGATATGGAAAACAAATAATTTAATCAATTTTAGAATAAGGCTGTAATGTAACAAAATGTGGAAAAGGGGAAGGGGTCTGAATATTTTCCGAATGCACTGTATGTACATATAAGTAGGGGTCAAGTGACTAGGCAACAGGATAGATAATAAACAGTAGCAGCAGCATATGTGATGAGTCAAAATAGTTAAGCCACTGACAGACAGATGGGGTGGCCCATTCATTTTCAATGAAGGCTGGCAGGGGGTGAAACTCTATCAAGGCGGAGCGGTTGGCGGTGCTCGGGCCCATGGAAGCCGCTCAGCCGAGATGGAGAAAATAGGATTTTGCTCTATTTTTCAAGTTGTGCCGGCATTGTTTTCCAATCACAGTATAAAACGTAGCCTGCGTTGTGATACCTCAGCACGTATGTCCAACAGTGGGACCAGCTAACTTGCCGACTCTAGCTAGCTAGCTGGCTAACACTATCAGTTTACAGTCTCACGTTTAACAATAAAAATCCATGTTTTCGAATCAATTTTTATTAGTAATTCTGTTGCATGTAAATATGTTTTTATGCATGCTTATGTTGTTAAAGCAATACTTTTTTTGCACGTTAATAACAGTTGTTTATTTTGTTGCTACGGGCACTGGCGGCTGTCACCCTTGTGTATGTGTGTGCGTGCATGCTAAGCCGCTTTGACTAGACGGAAAAGTGGTGTACTTGGCGGGGTACTCGGCGATATTCCGCTGTCTGTCTGAAAAGTGCTTTTGTGCAAAAAGGGTCAATGCAGATAATCCGGGTAGCTCTTTTGATAAATGATTTAGCAGTCTTATGGCTTGGGGATAGAAGCTGTTCCAGACTTGGTGGATCGGTACCGTTTGCCGTACGGTAGTAGAGAAAACAATATATGACTTGGGTAGCTGGAGTCTTTGACCATTTTTAGGGCCTTCCTCTTACACTGCCTGGTATAAAGGTCCTGGATGATAGTGAGCTTGGCCCCAGTGATGTACTGGGCCATACACACTACCCACCGTCTTGCGGTGATGCAGCCAGTCAACATGCTCTCAATGGTGCAGCTGTAGAACTTTTTGAGTATTTGAGGGCCCATGCCAAATCTTTTCAGCCTCCTGAGGGGGAAGAGGCGTTGTCGTGCCTTCTTCACGACTGTGTTGATGTGTGTGAAGCATGTTAATTCCTTAGTGATGTGGACACACAGGAACTCAAGGAAATCCACTCCACAAGTGCCCCGTCGATGTGGATGGGGGCGTGCTTGGCCCTACGAATACCCTCTTCATAATGTATTATAGGCATATTTACAAGGATATTCATAGGAAGTGTTAAGTTCATTTGTACTGTATGCCTTTTCATACGTGAATGTCGGGGATATTATGGGCACATCAATTCATGTACATTCCCAGGTTTTTTGTGGATGGTAGCTGTTCTCTGTCTGAGTCATACATGTCCTATTAGCTCAGGTCTTTGAGGTAGGTGTTTGAGGTTAGAGCATTGTGCCAGTAACCAACACGTCGCTAGTTCGAATCCCAGACACGACAAGGTGAAAAATCTTTCGATGTGTCCTTGAGCAAGGCACTTAACACTAATTGCTCCAGGATCGGCGTTGATAATTGCTGAGCTTGGCCGTGACCCGTCTGTTAGGGTGTCTCAAGGAGACTTGGGATATGCAAAAAACATATGTGTATAATACACACTTGTACATGTATTAAATTGGACAAATATAAGCGCCCAACAAATTATTATTGTTGTTATGATTCTGATTCTGTTGTTATGATTCTGATTCTGTTGTTATGATTCTGATTCTGTTGTTATGATTCTGAAATAACAGTATAGTTTATATGGCTGCTTTGAGAAATGGCTTCTATTGTAGTGGTGACAGGTCCTTACTCATGATCTACTGCTCCCCCCCGCCCCCTTTCACAGTGAAGAGGTGTTGATGTCGGTCTACCCCTATTGAGAGTTGGGGCAATTAAATGTTTTGTCATACCTGTAGTATACCACGGCTGTCAGCCAGTCAGCATTCAGGGCTCGAACTACCCAGTTTATAATAACTTTTCTTCTAAAGTAAAACCATACCTCCTCGGATTTATTTTAGCTAAAATAAGCATGAAATTCAAATAGCTTTTTACACAGAAAACTGACTAAACCCTCCATTTCCCAATTTGAGTAGAACTAATTGGTAAGGCTATTGTTATTCTGCAGAGAGCAGGGATTGGTTCTAAAGCATAGAAAGTGTATGTGTGCACGTGTGAGAGAGAGTGAGAGCTGACCTTTTCAAACCTTTTTTACTTTAGTTTATTTCGTAAATATTTTCTTAACTCTATTTTCTTAAAACTACATGGTTGGTGAAGGGCTTGTAAGTAAGCATTTCACGGTAAGGTCTACACCTGTAGACCTCACCCCCCAGAACACACACAAGTTCTACCCTAACAGGTTCGCACATCCCCACACACATATTACACTAATTAATAATAGTGAAAGATGACTACCATGTATATTTTCGCTGTTCTAATTACGTTGGTAGCCAGTTTATAATAGCAATAAGGCACCTCAGGGCTTTGTGATATATGGCCAATATACCTGAGGGCTTTATCCAGGCACTCCGCGTTGTGTCGTGATAAGAATAGCCCTTAGCTGTGGTATATTGGCCATATACCACACCTCATCAGGCATTATTGCTTTAATTTACTGTACATCATTAAGCGGAAGGATCGTATTGTGGATCTAATGCAATGATAGCAATTTGAAGTGTCATATACATACAGTAGATCAGTATTCAGATAGAAACACAGTACATCAGAGTGTATCTGCCAGGAGGTGAGTGACATCATGGATCATAGTGACGACAACACTTTATCGCTACGCCCTGATGACACTGATGCTATCACACACATGCACACACACACACACACACACACACACACACACACACACACACACACACACACACACACAGGAAAAATATATACAAACCAGTGTGGCTGCACTCTGAAGTGGGGAGAGAAATTACATTTACATTTTATTAACTGCTATCTCCTGCTGCAATGATGTGATCATTTTGTGGTCCTTTGTCAAACACTGTTGTACTTTGCCAAATACTTTGGGCATTGCAGAATATTATAGGTGGTGTTTGGTTTGGAAAATAGTAGCATCAATGTCTCGCAAAGTTATCATCTTCCAAAAAAATGTGTGTAACCGGTGTGTATTGCACTGAAACAATATGAAGAAGTCCAGAGATTACTGTACTGTTAAGTGATCCACAGCTCAAAATAAGGAAATTGCCATGGCTACAATAAGCTATTAATTTGTCTCAAATGTTCTTTCTGCAATCATGACATTAATTTACATTTTATGGCAGGCAGCCTTACTCAATGAGATGCCCTTCACGCTTTAGTTTGAAGAAACGGGTTTGGATTCCTTTTAACAAAAATAAGCATGAAATTCAAATAGCTTTTTACACAGAAAACTGACCAAATCCTCCATTTCCCAATTAGAGTAGAACTAATTGGTAAGGCATACGGCTATTGTTATTTTGCAGAGAGCAGGGATTGGTTCTAAAGCATAGAACGTTTGAATATGTGCACGTGTGAGAGAAAGAGCGAGAGCTGACCTTTTCAATCAGATGCAGTTCTATCAACATTCGCAGTCTTGTTAAACCTTGTTACACTTCACATAGTCTATCCATTGACAGCCCATAGAATGGCTTCTCTCCTCACCTTATAGCAGCTTTACTGTAGGAGTTGGCTATACAGCACAAAACGATCTGGGACCAGGCTACTACTCTGCTGAGACTGAAAAATGTGGATTGCTTCCTACTCCAGGGTTGTGTCCCAAATGGCACCCTATTCCCTGTACACTACTTCTGATCAGAGCCCATAGTTGTAGCCTGGTCCCAGATCTGTTTGTACTGTATAGCCAGCTCCTATGGTTGTTGTCCGGCTATTCAGCACCAACCGATCTGGGACCATAAGCAGAGCAGTCCTCTGCAAGCAGAGCAGTCCTCCCACTGTATTACAGGTTGTGTAATCTTCTGGTCCTTATTTGGCAGCATGTCTACACATTTTAGAGTGGAATCAGCAAAATGGACTCCTACTCCACATTTTGTATTTTTATGCTTTATTATAAACTGGGTGGTATCGAACCCTGAATGCTGATTGGCTGACAGCCGTGGTATATCGGACCATATACCGCAGGTATGACAAAACATTTATTTTTACTGCTCTAATTACGTTGGTAACCACTTTTGTAATAGCAATAAGGCACCTCTGGAGTTTGTGGTATATGGCCAATATACCACGGCTAAGGGCTGTGTCGTGCCTAAGAACAGACTTTAGCCGTGGTACATTGGCCATAAACCACAAACCCCAGAGGTGCCTTATTGCTTAATTAGACAGACATGAAACAGAGCTGCCTTCCCGTAGGTACTGTATGTATCACAGGAGGCTGATGGCAGCTTAATTGGGGAGTACAGGCTTATGGTAATGGCTGGAGCAGAATCAGTGGAATGGTATCAAATACATCAAACACATTGTTTCCATGTATTTGATGCCATTCCATTCGCGCTGTTATTATGAGCCGTCTTTCCCTCATCCGCCTCCACTGACATGTATAGGGGTAAGGTGACATCACCATATACATATATACATATACAGAGTAGCGGCAGCATATATGATGGTTTTATGTGAGGTGTGCGTGTGTGTAGAGTTAGTATAAATGTAGGTGCATATTATGTGTGTGTGAGAAAACTATGAAGTGAGTGTAGGGCCCTGTGAGTGCATAGAGGCAGTGCAAAAGTTAAATAAAACAACGGTCAACTCAGCCATTTAATTAGCTATTTAGCAGTCTCATGGCTTGGGGATAGAAGATGTTCAGGAGCCTGTTGGTGTCAGACTTGATGGCACCAGTATCACTTGCTGTGTGGAAGCAGAGAGAACAGTCTAGAGTTTTGGTAGCTGGAGTCTTGAACGATTTTCCGGACTTTCCTTTCACACCGCCTGATATAGAGGTCCTGAGGCCACCATCTGTAGCGCCATGCCACATAGGCAGGCTATTGCTACTACCCATGATATCAAGATTATTTGATACTATGTTTTGAGGCTATACAGTGTTTGTATACATTGTTTAAAAACAAAGTAGTAAAACAAGCTCATATTTTGGGGTTTGATCAGGTACGACAATTGAAATAAGCTCATGAGGCATGTACAGTCGTGGCCAAAAGTTTTGTGAATGACACAAATATTAATTTCCACAAAATTTGCTGCTTCAGTGTCTTTAGATATTTTATTGAGATGTTACTATGGAATACTGAAGTATAACTACAAGCATTTCATAAGTGTCAAAGGCTTTTATTGACAATTACATGAAGTTGATGCAAAGAGTCAATATTTGCAGTGTTGACCCTTTTTAAAGACCTCTGCAATCCACCCTGGCATGCTGTCAATTAACATCTGGGCCACATCCCGACTGATGGCATGCTTGGAGTTTCTCAGAATTTGTGGGTTCTTGAGGATTGACCACAAGTTCTCAATGGGATTAAGGTCTGGGGAGTTTCCTGGCCATGGACCCAAAATAATGATGTTTTGTTCCCCGAGCCACTTAGTTATCACTTTTGCCTTATGGCAAGGTGCTCCATCATGCAGTTTGGTGTTCGTCACCAAACTGTTCCTGGATGGTTGGGAGAAGTTGCTCTCGGAGGATGTGTTGGTACCATTCTTTATTCATGGCTGTGCTCTTAGGCAAAATTGTGAGTGAGCCCACTCCCTTGGCTGAGAAGCAACCCCACACATGAATCTGTTGGCATGACATAGGACTTATGGTAGCGCTCACCTTGTCTTCTCCAGACAAGCTTTTTTCCGGGTGCCCCAAACAATCGGAAAGGGGATTCATCAGAGAAAATTACTTTACCCCAGTCCCCAGCAGTCCAATCCCTGTACCTTTTGCAGAATATTAGTCTGTCCCTGATGCTTCTTTGCTGCCCTTCTTGACACCAGGCCATCCTCCAAAAGTCTTCGCCTCACTGTGTGTGCAGATGCACTCACACCTGCCTGCTGCCATTCCTGTGCAAGCTCTGTACTGGTGGTGCCCCAATCCCGCAGCTGAATCAACTTTAGGAGACGGTCCTGGCGCTTGCTGGACTTTCTTGGGCGCCCTGAAGCCTTCTTCACAACATTTGAACCGCTCTCTTTGAAGTTCTTGATGATCCGATAAATGGTTGATTTAGGTGCAATCTTACTAACAACAATATCCTTGTCTGTGAAGCCCTTTTTATGCAAAGCAATGATGACGGAACGTGTTTCCTTGCAGGTAACCATGGTTGACATGAGGAAGAACAATGATTCCAAACACCACCCTCCTTTTGAAGCTTCCAGTCTGTTATTTGAACTCAATCAGCATCACAGAGTGATCTTCAGCCTTGTCCTCGTCAACACTCACACCTGTGTTAACGAGAGAATCACTGACATGATGTCAGCTGGTCCTTTTGTGGCAGGGCTGAAATGCAGTGGAAATGTTTTTGGGGGATTCAGTTCTTTTGCATGGCAAAGACGGACTTTGCAATTAATTGCAATTCATCTGATCACTCTTCATAACATTCTGGAGTATATGCAAATTGCCAGCAAAATGCTTTTGTTTCTAGCTCCAACAGTGCAGTAATAAAACCTGTAAAATAATATAAAACAAGACGCACGTAATCCAAAGTGAAAGATTAAGAAATATTAGAACGAGCAATGTCAGAGTCCGGAATATATGTACTAGGAAATCGTGATGGATACAAGCGAAATGGAGTATGCAGGTAGGCCTATGCGAATTGTGAATCATGCAAAAGCACGACGAGTAGACCATTTAGAAACCTTTTATGGATAGGCTACTTCTAATGCATGGCCAGGATAACAAATACATCCGACGTATTATTGTGAAACCAGCTTTCGTTAAAGTAGGGTAAGGCTAGCCTACTGAGGGCTTGGTTTTTAATTAAACTAAATGGCAAACAAGCAATTGTTACAGGAAAATAACTACAATGTTTTTAAATATGAGTGTCACCGGATAATCTCATCTCTCTTTCCATGATGGGCATATGGACATGTAGCCTTTGGAGGTTTTTTTATGCACATCCAAAATAAATAATAAGCTGGCTAAAATAATGTACAACACACTTAATGTACAGCTCACTGTTTTGCGGCTCCAAAACTTTTAACTTTAAAAAAAGCGTTGGTGATTTAAGATTTATTTCAACGCGATTTCACAAGCCAAACTCTTTATTGATAGCTTTGGCTACTTGGCGAATGCTTTGGGCAGGACAAAAAAACAGCCTTAATTTAGGGGAGAGGAGGCTATGTTTGGTTTTTAATTCAATTAAATACAATGGGAAAAACACGTTTTTTATGTTTCACATGCACTATGGGCCAGATTCCGACATAGGAAATTAGACGATTTTAAGCACGTCTTTCCTATGCATTTCTCAGTTGGTATTCAGACTTACTTTATGAAGGTGCGTAACGGGCTTTGCAGGCGTTGTCTCCTCACTTGCGGAATAAATGTAATTCAACCGCTGAAAGCCCTCCAACTGGCTGGCCAACAGATTTTCATTTGAGTTTTCATTCAATAGAATTTCCAGTACATTTATCTTAAGCCATCCCTTTAAATGCAGTGCACCTTTTAGTTAGAATTTTGTCAACAGACTAGAATATATCAAGAAAACGGATTCAGAATATTAGGGATCAGTGAAAGAAATACATCTGAATATATTTGTCTCTGTTTCAGCACCAATTGGTAGATTTGTCGATTATTTAGCGTTAAGAAAGTACAGTATCTTTCTTTATGAAAGAAAGAAAACAGTGGTTTAATTCATTCAGATAATTGCCACATTCAGTTCTTCTGATTAGTGTACATAAACTCAGCAAAAAAATAAACGTCTCTTTTTCAGGACCCTGTCTTTCAAAAATAATTTGTAAAAATACAAACAACTTCATAGATCCTTATTGTAAAGGGTTTAAACACTGTTTCCCATGCATGTTCAATGAACCATAAACAATTAAGGAACATGCACCTGTGGAACGGTCGTTATTAAGACAGCAATTAAGGTCACAGTTATGAAAACTTAGGACACTAAAGAGGCCTTTCTACTGACTCTGAAAAACACCAAAAGAAAGATGCCCAGGTCCCTGCTCATCTGCGTGAACATGCCTTAGGCATGCGGACTGCAGATGTGGCCAGGGCACTAAATTACAATGTCTGTACTGTGTGATGCCTAAGACAGCGCTACAGGAAGACAGGACGGACAGCTGATCGTCCTCGCAGTGGCAGACCACGTGTAACAACACCTGCACAGGATTGGTACATCCGAACATCACACCTGCGGCGACAGGTACAGGATGGCAACAACAACTGCCTGAGTTACACCAGGAACGCACAATCCCTCCATCAGTGCTCAGACTGTCTGCAATAGGCTGAGAGAAGCTGGACTGCGGGCTTGTAGGCCTGTTGTAAGGCAGGTCCTCACAACAGACATCACCGGCAACAACGTCGCCTATGGGCACAAACCCACCGTCACTGGACCAGACAGGACTGGCAAAAAAGTGCTCTTCACTGACGAGTCGCGGCTTTGTCTCACCAGGGGTGATGGTCGGATTCGCGTTGATCATCGAAGGAATGAGCGTTACACCGAGGTCTGTACTCTGGAGCTGGATCGATTTGGAGGTGGAGGGTCCGTTATGGTCTGGGGTGGTGTGTCACAGCATCATCGGACTGAGCTTGTTGTCATTGCAGGCAATCTCAACACTGTGCGTTTACAGGGAAGACATCCTCCTCGCTCTTGTGGTACCCTTCCTGCAGGCTCATCCTGACATGACCCTCCAGCATGACAATGTCACCAGCCACCAGCTACTTGTTCTGTGCGTGATTTCCTGCAAGAAATGAATATCAGTGTTCTGCCATGGCCACCGAAGAGCCTAGATCTCAATCCCATTGAGCACGTCTGGGACCTGTTGGATCGGAGAGTGAGGGCTATGGTCATTCCCCCCAGAAATGTCCGGGGACTTGCAGGTGCCTTGGTGGAAGAGTGGGGTAACATCCTGCAGCAAGAACGGGCAAATCTGGTGCGGTCCATGAGGAGGAGATGCACTACAGTACTTAATGCAGCTGGTGGCCACACCAGATACTGACTGTTACTTTTGATTTTGACCACCCCTTTGTTCAGGGACACATTATTCGGTTTCTGTTAGTCACATGTCTGTGGAACTTGTTCAGTTTATGTCTCAGTTGTTGAATCTTGTTATGTTCATACAAAAAAAGTTTGCTGAAGAAAACGCAGTTGACAGTGAGAGGACGTTTCTTTTTTTTGCTGAGTTTAGAATTATAATTGGGAGAATAGTGTACAATAATAGGCTGTACCCTAGTCTATTTCCTGCACTAACCATGGAACTGTGTGATGACATGGCCAAGTATTGCACCATGGGTTGGCTTCAAACTGTTAAGGCTTGGTCTATGCTCAGCTCCATAACAATTTAACTCTCCTACATTTATTTTTTAACATATATATTATGAACTGTTACTAATGATCCTCAGCAACAACCACATGGCCTTGACAGGGTTTACAGATAAGCAAATGAAGGTAAACGAGACAATGTATTTAAATGGAAAATGATAATGGAGGCTATACCAACTGAAGGGGACTAATAGTAAATTGACAGTTGAATATGTGTTGTTATTGGGCCTATTGATGATCAATACAGATGGTGGCTAATATTTAACATGATAGAAATAGGAAACAGAGAAAGTCAAGTTAGCCTATAATTAAGACATTTCAGAGTGCCCATCCCTGCAGTTAAAAGGCCAATTTAAATTCTGCATAATGGCACAGCATTTCATACACTTTACTGCTTTAGTTTGCCGCCATATGATTGGTTTCACATTTGTCAGCGATTATCATGTAAAATAGATCTAAAAAAAGTCATTTATATTTACAAATATTCTATCCAAACGGATTACTTATTTACCTAGCTCTAATCAATAGCTCTTATTAAGTTGTAAATTACAGTGGATGGAGAATGGTGTTATTTCTATTGAAAAAAAACGAAGTAGGTGCTTTTTCCACTTGGAACCGCTCGGTTGGCTAGACCTTATTCAGGGTTTCCTCACACGTAGGTGGTGGAATTATGAGGGAATTAAGTCCAGGAATACCGCGTATCATCTCCACCCCAAACAAATATCAGGTGAATGGCATGCTATTTAGAAGAAAAAGAAACACACACCTGTAAAGACGAGGTGCTGGCTAGCGGAGTAGAAACTTGAAAATAAAAGAGAGCCGCACACTCTAGGAGCTCAGATGCAAAAAATGTAATACCAACGTTTCGACAGCCAAGCTGTCTTCATCAGGGTGTAATCACAAACACTGCGGGATGACTCGTTTATATAGTGTCAAAAGACACAGGTGTCTGTAATCATGGCCAAGAGTGGCCTAATATCATTGGTTAATAATCAAATATTAAAATGTCATACAAAGAACAGCATATAAACAACAAATGGATAGCATACGATCATAGATTAATTTGACTACACAAGTTTACAAACAATTACAATGGCAAAGTCACAATAATCACAAGAATGGCTTCAGATCAAAGTCTACGTTGAGACCGAAGGGTGCAAGGGTCTTTAAATTAAAGATCCAGGCAGCCTCTCGTTTTAACAATAAATTATCAAGGTCACCCCCTCTCCTAGGGAGGGTGACATGTTCGATGCCAATATAACGTAGAGACGAAATCGAGTGGCCTGCCTCCAAGAAGTGGGCCGCAACTGGATAAGTAAAGTTTTTACACCTAATGGTGCTACGATGCTCTGAGATACGTACTTTTAATTCACGCTTTGTTTTACCTACATAATTTTTACTACAAGTTATAAGATAAATAACTGCCTTAGTGGAGCACGTAATAACACCTTTTATTGGGATCGATTTCCCTGTTTGTGGGTGTTTGAAGGATCTACATTTATAAGTGCCATTGTATGTGAGCACAGCCATTACATGTGTAATTTCCATCCAGTAGGGGCGCAAATAGACGTTGTTCAGGAATATCTTGGGGTGGTAAATCAGAGTTTACCAATTGGTCTCTGAGATTTCTGCCCCGCGAGAATACGACCAAGGGAAGGTCCGAAAACACATTACCGAGACTATCATGGGATTTTAGGATGTGCCAATGTTTGTGAACAATTCCCTTAATTTGTTCAGAGCACTTTGAATAGTGGGTAGTTAGAACACAAGAATGCGTCTTTTTGCGAGACTGACCTTGAAAGAGGTCATGTCTCGTTTTGTTTTGAATTTTCTCAACGGCAATATTAATCTGATCATTCTTGTAGCCCCTGTCCTTGAACTTTCTTTGCGTCTCCGCCATATTTCTGTCGAAATCGGATTGTTTTTTGCAAATTCTTTTGATTCGACAGAATTGGCTTTTGGGCAAACTATTTTTCAAGGGAAGTGGGTGACAACTATCAGCCCTCAACAAACTGTTACGATCAGTAGGCTTCCTGTAAAGATCAGTGTATAGAACCTTATCTTCACACAAGATCAGAAGATCAAGAAAACTGATTTGACGTGTATCAATCAGATTGCATCGTAAATCTCAGATGCTCAGAACAGGAGTTAAGAAAAGCAGGGAACGCCTGGGGCTGTTTTGCATCACCCCTCCATAGAACAAAAATATCATCAATATACCGTTTCCAAATAATGATGTGAGGCAAGAAAACATTTTTGAGAGGATTGAAAATGGCATGCTATTCTCATGCTTATGTTCAAGGTCAGAATACGCGTAGAGAGAAAAGTGCATAAAAAGGGAATTATGTTTTGTTTGGCCCCAAAAAGCACATCTCTCTTGTTGTTCCATGTGCATAGTGGGCACTGTGCTTCATGAGTCATGGCTGGAAGGCTGTGCTTTAGCAGAGACCTGTATTCATGTCGAATCTCTGATTCCAGAAATGTGATTGGAAACCTTTAGTTCAGGGTTTCTCAAACTTCGGTCCGTAGATTGGTGCCAGTATCTTATAGTTAGCCGATTTAGTTTAAAAGTAAAAGCTCCTCAAAGAAGGTACTTGGCTGTTCCTGGTACACAAAAGGTCAAAAAAACTTTTAAAAAACGTAACCTACTGAGTAGTTTATCTAAGTAATGACCTAAAGGCTTATCACGCAACATAGACAATGTGTATGATGCTGATGGACAGGCACTGTCAGAAGAGCTCTGTGTCTCTGTCACCTCCTCTTCAGCCCCGTTTCCTCTAAACACGCACACAAAAGCACACGCACAACCAGAGAGGCCGTCTTTTTTGCTTTCTGTGGCACATACACACTTCCTCACACACTGCTTGTTTGTCACTTTGGTTCTTGAATCTTCTTTTCTATGTTTGTCCTCAAAGATGAAGGATACGTCTTTCTGAACCTTAGTGGATATTTGATGCATTCTTATTGTTATATTACAAAAAAGGAGCAGCTTTTACCGATCAACAAGCTTTGATGACTTGACTTACTGTATGTATTTCAAGTACTGACACATTTCAACACATTGATGCTGTAATACTGGATCAATTCCGGAAGTCTCCCGTCTGTTAACTTGTGTTCTTAAAAATGCATATTATCCTTCTCAGAGAAACTAACTTTCTCGGATTCTTCCATAGCCGCGTGAAGTCGTTTTTTTCGCCATCGCGATATATCCACTAATACAGGACTATTAAAGGCCCAGTGCTGACCTAGTTAAATAAAATAACATAAAAAGGCTCAGTGCACTACTTTTTAAATCATTTGTACATTTAATTTTTCAGGGGCTGATGCAGCACCCTCACCACCCCTACTTCCCGTGGCTTGGACTCTTCTCTAAATGTTCTAAACATCCACCCCCCTTGTCTTTCCTTGTCTTTCTTTTCCGAAGCCCTGCTTTACGCCACCATCTTCGGTAACGTCACCACCATCTTCCAGCAGATGTACGCCAACACCAACCGCTACCACGAGATGCTGAACAGCGTCCGTGACTTCCTCAAACTCTACCAGGTGCCCAAGGGGCTGAGCGAGAGGGTCATGGATTACATCGCCTCCACCTGGTCCATGTCCCGGGGCATAGATACTGAAAAGGTATCTCAAACTGTAAGCCAGACATTCATTACCTTGACATTCATTACCCTTCCCTCCTGTGTTGGTTTGTTTGTTTGTGTTTCCTGCATGGTAGCTTTCGCAGCAAGCTGGCCCATTTGTGTTGTGGTGGTGATCGTGACTCTGTGTCCTGTTGTGCTGGACCAGTCCATTTGGGGAGGGATGTGGGGTAGGGGATGGTGTTGACTTAATGGATAATGCTCTGTAGCACTGCTATATTAACAGATTATCATAAATAGTCATGACAGCTGGTGTTAGTTTATGACAACTGACTTTACCCTGTTTGCTAATCAGACAAACGTTGTCTGATTAGCATACTGCTTCAGCTAAGTAATGGTGTAATATGAGGTAATCAGATTAGTTCATTTGATGTGACATGGTTTGAAACCAATTTTAAGCATAGCATATAGAAAAACCAGTGTAGAAATGAAATGTAAGAAATGTGTCCAATAAGTAAAACATTTTGTAAGTACTGTACAGCAGTTTGTCTTTTGGGGTTACCTCAACACTGATAGGTGGGGTAAGTAGGTGTAGTTCAGTAATGATTTTGGCCCATTCCTATGCTGTATGCGTGTCAGCAGAAAGCAACACTATGCAAGCTTCCAGGCACATTTCTCCCACAGCGCAGAGAGAATGGATGAGGGAAGGAGGGTCAAATCCTTTAAGGTTTCTCTGCTATTGCAGACTGACTCACCTCAGCCTCTCAGGAGTGTGACTGTGGCTGCTGTGACGACAAGACCATCCCAGCCAGGCCTGTAGAGGGAGGCTGGTTTGATTGGCAGTTTTGGGGGATTCTTTGTATGATCTGCTCACATACTCAACTAACTGTAACCCATACCACTAACCTTACGACACCGTTGGGGTTACTCTATATACTTATACTTCCTGTTTTTTTAAACAGAAAAATCTGATTTACAGAACAGGATTATAACATTGATTTACTGTTGTATTTTCTATGCTCCTAAGTGCTCCTCTAACTTGTTATTTTACCCAATGAGCACCATAACTGGATGATGATGATGATTATATTATTATAAATACAACCTGTTTTGGGTTGTTTGCCATGATGCGACAGTCTTAGAATATTTCAAGATAAAGATGGAAGGGAAAGTCACAAGAGAGAAGAGGATTTAAAGTAATGTATCAACATGCTATCATGGCTGCCAGTCAGAAATGTCTGGTTCACCAAAGGCAATGAGTGTGGAAGGTGGCATAATTTGGTTATTTAACTCAACCCTGTCGCTCTCTCCCGCTCTCTTTCTTTCTTTTTCTCTCTCTCTTTCTCTCCCTCTTTCCCTCGCTCCTTCTCCTCTCCCCCTCCCAGGTATTGCAGATATGCCCTAAGGACATGAGGGCAGATATCTGCGTCCACCTGAACAGGAAAGTCTTCAAAGAACACCCTGCGTTCAGGTTGGCCAGTGACGGGTGCCTGCGTGCCCTGGCCATGGAGTTCCAGACTATCCACTGTGCCCCTGGTGACCTCATCTACCATGCCGGAGAGAGCGTGGACAGCCTCTGTTTCGTGGTCTCAGGATCCCTGGAGGTCATCCAAGATGACGAGGTGGTGGCCATCTTAGGTGAGTACTTGTTCATTGTACAGTATGATGAAGTAGGCTTACATGGTAGCCATTTTGGGTGAGTTGGCTGTCCATTGTACAGTATGAGGTGGTGGCCATTTTGGGTGAGTTGGCTGTCCATTGTACAGTATGAGGTGGTGGCCATTTTGGGTGAGTTGGCTGTCCATTGTACAGTATGAGGTGGTGGCCATTTTGGGCGAGTTGCTGTTGAGACGGTGCACATTGGTAGAGGCAATGGTAGTGGTCATTTTTGCTTGGATTTCTCAAGTTGGCTTTAGCTCAGGACAGGAATGCTTGCTATTAAAATGAGATTTTTTTGGAGGGGATAACTAGCTTGCAAATCTTTTGACAAGTGGATGGAAACCGCTACTCAAATTGTAATGGGAAAAAGCGATATACTGAGCAGAAATAGCCTTAATATTAGATCTGAGAGACTCAACAGTGCCTCTATTGACACCAGCACTTCCATCTCAAAGCAAAAAGGTCTATGTAGATTAGAAAATTGCTAACTTGGCGATAATAATAAGCTGGAGTTACCTACCAAAATGCTTGTTTTTGACATTACCGTAACGTTGCTTTGAGGCAAGTGGAAAATGGAGCCCCAGGACCTTTCTCTTTAGAGATAAGGTCGTGACGGGAGGTCACTATCGGACAGACAGAGATTCCTCTGAGAATATCATCAGTGTGTACATATCTACCTCATACCCCTGCACATCAACACGGTACTGGTACCCCGTGTATATAGCCAGGTTATAGTTACTCATTGCGCATTTATTCCTTGTTATTATTTTTCTATTATTCATATTTTTTCCCCTCTCTGCATTGTTGAGAAGGGCCCGTAAGTAAACATTTCACTGTTAGTCTACACCTGTTGTTTACGAAGCATGTGACAAATAACATTTGATTTGATTTCACCCCAACAACAGTCCCTGTTGAGACATTAACAAGGTGTTAATGTGGGATTGGAGGGTGAAGGCTACACAGCTAAATGTTGAGTGTCTGTAGATCACACTTTGTTATACAGTATGTCTGAGTAATGCATTCTTTGTCCTTTCTCGCATCCTTGTTTTGGTTGGTCTCGACGGTGTGTGTGTAGTATATGCAGACTGTTGTATGTATCCAACCCTGTTTACATGGCCCTGAAATATCAGAAAATCGTTATTGCTACATAGACAAACATCGACGGTGCTGGGCAAATAGCAGACATTGCCGGGAAAATATACAAACAACATCATTTAAAAAAGTGAACAGTAAAAATGCAACACATGTTCCTCCCTGGGCCTGCTGGGTAAAATAGCTGTGGTTGTTTTCTCTCGCGTTGCTGACCTGTAATTGGTGGGTTGGCTCGTGGGGAGGATTAATATCATGTTATGTTGTTATACTTGTCCTGGCTAATTCATGGCAATGGAACCCTGGGTGATGAACTAGCTATCGCTGTCAGTCACTTTCTCACTAATCTAATGGTAGCTGCTATAGCCTACAGTATCACTGCTGCACCAGCACCGTGGTCCTTCTACTTTCTCTCTGGGGTTTTCACAAACTGCAGGACATGAAAGCATTTGTTTAAGGGTTTCCAAGGTTCAACCAAATCTGAAGCACAGCATTCTAACTGTAGCTGTCTTGCTGTGCCTTTTATTGCCTCTCTGTCACTGCCTTGGTTTGTTTCAGGCTGTAAGACATGAAATGTTTTTTTTAAAAATCAATCCAATCTGATTATGCTGACAAACTCATCAAAACTATCCGTTGTATCACAACCGATGTGTCAAACGTGTTTTACAATTTGAGTGTAAATTAGGCCATTGTTTAGTTGATTTACATAGTTAGGAGTGACTACCACTGACCCAGAAACTACCACTATAAGTACGTTTGTAAATAGCCTTGAGTTGTGCGAGCTGGAAGGGCTCATAGGCTCCAGCTCCTATCTACTGTTTCTGTAGTTTGAGGCAGCTTGATGTACAAGTACACCCTCTGGACAGGATACAAGTCTATCCCAGGGCCTTACCCCCAATCTATCTTCTTATGCTGAGTGTCAAGCAGTGATGCATCGGGTCCCATTTTTACAGTCCTTGGTATGACTCGGATGAGGATCAAACTCCCAACCTTCTAATCTCTGGGAATGAAAACGTGGGCCTACACCCACCCACTTACGCGCTGTAATTCAATGTTGGCTGTGTATTTGATGGGTGTTGGCAGCTTTTCAACAACGTACCGTAATGCTGAGGCAGATGTCAGTTTCAATTAGGAAGAGACTGATATAAACCGCTTGCTTTTCTGGATGTAAACACAGTGTGTGTGTGTGTGTGTGTGTGTGTGTGTGTGTGTGTGTGTGTGTGTGTGTGCGTGTGTGTGTGTGTGTGCTGGTGTTAGATGAAAGGTAGGCTCAGCTAAATGACTTCGCCACGAGCAGCAGCGCAGATGAGAGAGATGCAAGACTTTGCTCTGACACAGTGCATGTGCACAGGTTTGCTTTACGCTGTAAGTGCATGGTAGGTACAGGACCAAAACAGCTGAGAAGTTTAGCCTCGCACTTCAACGCTCTTAGTTGGTGCGGAAATTAACCCACTATGCTGTTTACTTTGTGCACCTACGTTATATCGCTGAGTTTACCATCTAAAGGAGTAGATTAACTGAAATATAGCAGGTTGGTATTCTGTGTTGCGCTGTGGTGTTCTGTTCTATGTTGTGCTGCACTGTGCTGTACTATACTGTGCTGTTATATGCTGTACTATTCTATACTGTACTGTTCTATGCTGTGCTGTGTTATGTTGTTTTGTCCTGTGCTACATTGTTACTTTGTGCTGTGCTGAGTGCTAGTCAGAGCTTCTCTGGGGAGAGGGGTAGGTAGAATAGGAAATTATCCTGACTTTGATGTTTCTCCAGCAAGCTACAAATAACCCCCTCACCGTAGATCCTCAGACTTTGCCATTAGGATTTGTTTTTCCTTGAGCTAAATTTGGTGTCTTTCTACGAAAGTAAATTCCATTCTTTGGTATTTCTTTGCAGTATGGTGATTAGCAAAGTGACTGATGGGAGAGATTTTCTGGTTATGATGTTTAATGTTTGGATTCCTTTTTTTATTTTTATTTGATTGGTGGATTCAAGTAAAAATATTTCAAATGTATGTTTGTGTGTGAGGGTTGGTTCTTCTATTCTTGTGCAGACCTAAAATCCCACAAAGTCTGCACAAGAATAGTAAAACAAAGAATATTCTTCCTCGTGGGGACATTTCCCACATCCCCAATGAGGACGAAGGCTATTTTAAGCTTAGGGGTTAGGTTTAGGGTTACAATTAGGGTAAGGGGTTAGTGGTTTGGGTTAGGGTCAAGGTTAGGTGTTACGGTTAACCCTAACCCTAAAATTAAATTCTGAATGGAAATGAATTTTATTGTCCCCATGAGGAGAGAAGAACAAAACGTGTGTGTGCGTGCCAGACCTGGGTTCAAATACAAGTGTATTTGTTATTTAAATATTTTTTCTTTGTATTTGAGGCTTTTGAAATACACAGCCCAAAACAAGTACTTTTATTTGAGTATATAAAATGGTTATTTGTAAAACCCAAATCGTCAACCAAATCGTGGGTTAAATTCATGGGAGTGTATTTAAATACTTTCCGAGTGCTTTTCAAAATACATTCCAATATTCAACTACTTGTTGTTTTTCCCAAATAAAGGTTATCTGAATACTTGTTTTAAAATGTATTGAAAAGTAATTGAAATACCTGAAATAACATTTGAACCCAGTTCTGGTGTTTGTGTGTGCACATGCATTTGTAAATGAATGCATGTCTTGTGCAATTGCATGAGATCTGTGAGAGTTCTAAGTAGGAAAACAACATTAGGTAATATAACAAAGGTTATCTTATCTTTTGCAGTCAACATTGTCCCATTCACTCTCAATCATTCAACAAAGATATGAAAGTTAATATTATACAGTTGAAGTCAGAAGTTTACATGCAGTGTTTTAGTTTTTCACAATTCCTGACATTAAAAGTTCCCTGTCTTACGTCAGCGAAGTTCACCACTTTATTTTAAGAATGTGAAGTGTCAGAATAATAGTAGAGAATGATTAATTTCAGCTTTTACTTCTTTCATCACATTCACAGTGGGTTAGAAGTTTACATACACTCAATTAGTATTTGGTAGCATTGCCTTTTAATTGTTTAACTTGTGTTAAACGTTTCAGGTAGCCTTCCACAAGCTTCCACAGTAAGTTGGGTGAATTTTGGCCCATTCCTTCTGACAGAGCTGGTGTAACTGAGTCAGGTTTGTAGGCCTCCTTGCTCTCACACGTTTTTTCAGTTCTGCCCACATATTTACTATAGAGGTCAGGGTTTTGTGATGGCCACTCCAATACCTTTACTTTGTTGTCCTTAAGCCATTTTGCCACAACTTTGGAAGTATGCTTGGGGTCATTGTCCATTTGGAAGACCCATTTGCGACCAAGCTTTAACTGATGTCTTGAGATGTTGTTTCAATATATCCACATATTTTCCTTCCTTACGATGCCATCTATTTTGTGAAGTGCACCAGTCCCTCCTGCAACAAAGCACCCCCACAACATGATGCTGCCACCCCCATGCTTCACGTTTGGGATGGTGTTCTTCAGCTTGCAAACCTCCCCCTTTTTCCTCCAAACATAATGATGGTCATTATGGCCAAACAGTTCTATTTTTGTTTCATCAGACCAGAGGACATTTCTCCACAAAGTATGATCTTTGTCCCCATGTGCAGTTGCAAACCGTAGTCTGTCTTTTTTATGGTGGTTTTGGAGCAGTGGCTTCTTCCTTGCTGAGCGGCCTTTCAGGTTATGTCGATATAGGACTCGTTTTACTGTGGATATGGATACTTTTGTACCTGTTTCCTCCAGCATCTTCACAAGGTCCTTTGCTGTTGTTCTGGGATTGATTTGCACTTTTCGCACCAAAGTACGTTCATCTCTAGGAGACAGAACACGTCTCCTTCCTGAGCGGTATGACGGCTGCGTGGTGCCATTGTGTTTATACTTGTGTACTATTGTTTGTACAGATGAACGTGGTACCTTCAGGCGTTTGTAAATTGCTCCCAAGAATGAACCAGACTTGTGGAGGTCTACAATTGTTTTTCTGAAGTCTTGGCTCATTTCTTTTGATTTTCCCATGAAGTCAAGCAAAGAGGCACTGAGTTTGAAGGTAGGCCTTGAAATACATCCACAGGCACACCTACAATTGACTCAAATGATGTCAATTAGCCTATCAGAAGCTTGTAAAGCATGACATCATTTTCTGGAATTTTCCAAGCTGTTTAAAGGCACAGTCAACTTAGTGAATGTAAGCTTCTGACCCACTGGAATTGTGATACAGTGAGTTAGTTATAAGTGAAATAATCTGTCTGTAAACAATTGTTGGCAAAATTACTTGTCATTCACAAAGTAGATGTCCTAACCGACTTGCCAAAACTATAGTTTGTTAACAAGACATTTGTGGGGTGGTTGAAAAACAAGTTTTAATGACTCCAACCTAAGTGCATGTAAACTTCCGTCTTCAACTGTAGTTAATTTTAAATTGTCAGTACTTGGACAGCTTTACATTTAGGTATTGTGTCGTGAAATTATGTCTGCGCTTTTTTTATATGCTCATCCATCTAAGTTCAATTTCATAGAATCACAAATCGGATCCTCTCAGAAACCAGACGCAGTGATCAGAATAAATGTACATAGTGTCTCTGTCAGTGGAGGTTGATGCCATTTAAGAGGGAGGACAAAAAATATATACGCACTAAAGTGTTGGTTCCATGTTTCATGAGCTGAAATAAAAGATCCCAGAAATGTTCTATACTCACAAAAAACTATCACATTTTGTGCACAAATTTGTTTACATCCCTGTTAGTGAGCATTTCTCCTTTGCCAAGATAATCCATCCACCTTACAGGTGTGGCATATCAAGAAGCTGATTAAACAGTACGATCATTACACAGGTGCACCTTGTCCTGGGGACAATAAAAAGCCCCTTTAAAATGTGCATTTTTTTCACACAACACAATGCCACAGATGTTGCTTATACTTTCAGTGCTAGATTCATTCTTTGATCCTTTGATTGGGTGGACATGTCAGTTCATGCTAAAAAGTTCTGATAGGTTGGAGGATGTCATCTGGAAGTTGTCATAATTACTGTGTAAGTTTATGGAAGGGGGTGAGAACCATGCGCCTCCTAGGTTTTGTGTTGAAGTCAATGTACCCAGAGGAGGATGGAAACTAGCTGTCCTCCGGCTACACCATGTAGATCATTGTAAAACAGTGTGTTTTAATCAATTATTTGGTGACGTGAACATATTTTGTATAGTTTCCTCCTCCGAGGAGCCTCCACTGGTCTGGTTATGGTTTGTCATTGTTAATTCTCTCTCATCAACACATTTTGTGTTTTAGCCAAGAAAGTTATTGGGTTCAAACAGGCTTTTGTTGGTGTGATTGACAGGTCTGACCCAGGGTTTCCTGCGTGACTTTGTTTTTCTGCTGAGTCAAAGTCTAGGCATTAGCTAAGGGCACAAACACAAGTCTTCACATCTCAGGCAAAGTCACACTGGGATAAACTAATCATTGTTAGGTTTCCGTTATAAAGAGGCCATCTTAGCTGCTTTTCTCTCTGCAGGTCAAAATATTTCATATTTAAAATAATAATTCAGAAGTAAATCTCAGATGGAAAATCTGTTAGATCTTAGAAGTAATATCTTAAATCGGTGCTCTCTCTATCTTTGCAGGTAAGGGGGATGTGTTTGGGGATGTGTTCTGGAAGGAGGTGACCCTGACCCAGGCTTGTGCCAACGTGCGTGCCCTGACCTACTGTGATCTCCATGTCATCAAACGGGACGCCCTGCAGAAGGTTCTGGAGTTCTACACGGCCTTCTCTAACCACTTTTCACGGAACCTGCTGCTCACTTACAACCTGCGGAAGAGGGTCAGTGTAATTTTTTGGAGCACCCAATTTTCTTTTAGCCTCGTAGAACCAGCCTGATATTTATTTTCACCAGTCTGTTTTGTCTAAGTGATAAGGCTGGTTCACAAGACCACCCTTCTTCCTCCCTACCGTTCAAACTCTTTATTTTCTCATTTCTGTTCTTGCCCTTTTATCTTGTCTCCTCTGCTTATCTTTCATGTCTAAATCTTTCTCTTACACTCTTATCCCTTTATTCTGTTCTCCCTTCTGATCTTCCGCCCAGAGCAACTTTGGGCAGGAATGAAATCAGATCAGTGGTAACCCGCTGTGTTACCATCATTACTACTTCTGCTAGTGGCACAATGTCAAAAATAATTTTAAATCATTAAAACTGCCATATTGGTTGATTTAGAATGGAATGACATACACGAATACATTTAAATAAAAAATATATTTTAGAAAAGTTTTTTTCCAAAATGCCATGACCAAATGCCACCACAATTCAAAAATGACCCAGCTGCAACCAAACATGTAACATGTTTCATTTAATCAAGGACAAGTTTGTAAGCTACAGCCACAATGCAAACACGTAATACTGAAATGCATGCAGGTGTTGTACATATAATGTATAATATATACACATAATGTACTGAAATAACAGGATAAAGGTTTTTTTTTAAATATATTTTTTACAAAGGCTTTGAGCAAGTCAATGTAAACATACCCATAGGAAAGGCTGTACACAGACTATCAAGTATTAATAACAATAGTTATGATTAATTTAAGCAATAATACAGGATAGGCCACGTGTTATGACATTTTATCATTGCTGTGAGGTGGTCATAGCCATGAGGTGAAGCCAAGTGGCATTGTAACGATGTGCGCTGAGAGTCGGGAAGCAAATTCAGGGAGTGAGAGTGTTTTAATAAATAAATTAAACATAATACAAGAACACTCACTCCCTGAGCTTGCTTCCCGACTCTCAGCGTACATCGTTACAGAATGACGCCTCACCAAAGGGAAGCATCAGGGAGTTTTTTGTTGTTTTGTTTTGGAGGCTATGTCGGGTCCGGGTGTCATAATCGGAGCTACCTGGGAGTCCTCAGCGGGCTCGACGGGCTCCCCATGCCTCGGCGGGCTCGACGGGCTACCCATGCCTCGGCGGGCTCAACGGGCTCCCCATGCCTCAGCGGGCTCGACGGGTAAACACACCAGCCAGCTGGTCTGCGCATGCAATCAGCCTCAGAGAATAAAATCATAGCGCTTGATGGTTTTTGCAATGTTCTGTATTGACTGACCTTCATGTCTTAAAGTAATGATGGACTGTTGTTTCTCTTTGCTTATTTGAACTGTTCTTGCCATAAATTGAACTTGGTATTTTACCAAATAGGGCTGTCTTCTGTGTACCCACCCCGCCCCCAAGCATTAAGAAGGAAAGAAATTCCACAAATTAACAAGGCACACCTGTTAATTGAAATGCATTCCAGGTGACTACCTTTTGAAGCTTGTTGAGAGAATGCCAAGAGTGTGTAAAGCTGTCATCAAGGCAAAGGGTAGCTATTTGAAGAATTTCAAATATAAAATATATTTGGATTTGTTTAGACTTTTTTTGGTTACTACATGATTCCATATGTGCTATTACATAGTTTTTCATTATTATTCTACAATGTAGAAAATAGTAAAAATAAAGAAAAAACAATGAATGAGTAGGTGTTATAAAGCTTTTGGCTGGTAGTGTACATCAGCTGGCCAGCTATCAGTGTAAATCAATGCTGAGATGACTTTGTGTGTGTGTGTGTAACAAGCCTTGATTCTGCAGTAAATGTCCCCAACATGTGAGTCAATACAGATAAGAGAACTGTACACCGACCAGGGGATGATACAGCTATCTACGGTGCATGTGGGACCATTCGTCCTCTGAGGGCTAGGAGATAATACATCTGTTCTCACGCTCCATAACTATAACATGAAACCAGAGAAAACACCCATGGGGCTCTATTTTCCCTGTGACATGGCCCCTTGAGAATTCCCACCAATGTGAATGTGTCATGTGGGGGGGGGGGCAATGCAAGTAGTTTGTGAAGCCATTTCATTAGCTGTTCAGGAGACTTATGGGTTGGAGGTAGAAGCTGTTTAGAAGCCTCTTGGACCTAGACTTGGCACTCTGGTACCGCTTGCTGTGCGGTAGCGGAGAGAACAGTATGACTAGTGTGACTGGAGTCTTTGGGGCCTTCCTCTGACACCGCCTGTTACAGAGGTCCTGGATGGTAGGAAGCTTGGCCCCAGTGATGTACTGGGCCGTACGCACTACCCTCTGTAGTGCCATGTGGTCGGAGGACGAGCAGTTGCCATACCAGACAGTAAATCAACCCTTCTGGATGCTCTCGATAGTGCAGCTGTAAAACCTTTTGAGGATCTGCGGACCCATGCCAAATCTTTTCAGTCTCCTGAGTAGAGGTCGACCGATTATGATTTTTCAACGCTGATACCAATTATTGGAGGACCAAATAAGCCGATTAATCGGCCGATTTAAAAAATGTTTTTATTTGTAATAATGACAATTACAACAATACTGAATGAACACTTATTTTAACTTAATATAATACATCAATAAAATCAATTTAGCCTCAAATAAATAATTAAACATGTTCAATTTGGTTTAAATAATGCAAAAACAAAGTGTTGGAGAAGAAAGTAAGTGCAATATGTAAGAAGCTAATGTTTACGTTCCTTGCTCAGAACATGAGAACATATGAAAGCTGGTGGTTCCTTTTAACATTAGTCTTCAATATTCCCAGGTAAGAAGTTTTAGGTTGTAGTTATTATAGGAATTATAGGACTATTTTCCTCTATACCATTTGTATTTCATTAACCTTTGACTATTGGATGTTCTTATAGGCACTTTATTATTGCCAGTGTAACAGTATAGCTTCCATCCCTCTCCTCGCTCCTCTCTGGGCTTGAACCAGCAACACAATTACAACAGCCACCATCGAAGCAGCATTACCCATGCAGAGCAAGGGGAACAACTACTAGAAGGCTCAGAGCGAGTGACGTTTGAAACGGTATTAGCGCGCGCTAACTAGCTAGCCATTCCACTTCGGTTACACCAGCCTCATCTCGGGAGTTGATAGGCTTCAAGTCATAAACAGCGCAATACTTGACGCACAACGAAGAGCTGATGGCAAAACGCACAAAAGTGTTGTTTGAATGAATGTTTACGCGCCTGCTACTGCCTACCATCGCTCAGTCAGATACTTAGATGCTTGCATTTGCGTAACAGGCAGTCTCCTTGTGGAGTGCAACGAGAGAGAGGCAGGTCGTTATTGCGTTGGACTAGTTTACTGTAAAGTTGCAAGATTGGATCCCCCGTGCTGACAAGGTGAAAATCTGTGGTTCTGCTCCTGAACGAGGCAGTTAACCCACCGTTCCTAGCCCGTCATTGAAAATAAGAATGTGTTCTTAACTGACTTGCCTAGTTAAATAAAAAAGGTATAAAAAAAAAATTATAAATAAAAATCGGCAAATCGGCGCCCAAAAATACAGATTTCCGATTGTTATGAAAACTTGAAATCGGCCCTAAGTAATCGGCCATTCCGATTAATCGGTCGACCTCTACTCCTGAGGGGGAATAGGTTTTGTTGTGCTCTCTTCACGACAGTCTTGGGGTGCTTGGACCATGTTAGTTTGTTGGTGATGTGGACGCCAAGGAACTTGAAGCTCTCAACATGTTACACTACAGCAACGTTGATGAGAATGGAGGTGTGCTCGGTCCTCCTTTTCCTGTAGGCCACAATCATCTCCTTTGTCTTGATCACGTTGAGGGAGAGGTTGTTGTCCTTGCACCACATGGTCAGGTGTCTGACCTTCTCCCTATAGGCTGTCTCATTGTTGTCTGTGATCAGGCCTACCACTGTTGTCATCGGCAAACTTAATGATGATGTTGGAGTCGTGCCTGGCCGTGGATTCATGAGTGAACAGAGAGTACAGCAGGGGACTGAGCACGCAGTCCAACATCATCGGATGTGGCGGATGTGTTGTTACCTACCTTTTACCACCTGGGGGTGGCCCGTCAGGAAGTCCAGGATCCAGTTGCAGAGGGAGGTGTTTAGTCCCAGGGTCCTTAGCTTTGTGATGAGCTTTGAGGGCAATATGGTGTTGAAGGCTGGGCTGTAGTCATCTGTGGATCTGTTGGTGCAGTATGCAAATTGGAGTGGGTCTATGGTTTTTGGGATAATGGTGTTGGTGAGCCATGACCAGCCTTTCAAAAACTTCATGGCTACAGATGTGATTGCTACGGGTCGGTAGTCATTTAGGCAGGTTACCTTATTGTTCTTGGGCACAGGGATTATGGTGGTCTACTTGAAACATGTTGGTATTACAGACTCAGACAGGGAGAGGTTGAAAATGTCAGTGAAGACACTTGTCAGTTGGTCAGCGCATGCTCGAAGTACATGTCCTGGTAATCTATCTGGCCCTGCGGCCTTGTGAATGTTGACCTGTTTATTAATAACCTGGTGGGGCTAGGGGGGCACAAGAAGTTCCCTAAAGGGAACACCCCCTCCACTTCAGCTGAAAAAAAAAATCTTTAGAAATATTTAACTTTCACACATTAACAAGTCCAATACAGCAAATGAAAGATAAACATCTTGTTAATATACCCATCTTGTCCGATTTTTAAAAAGTTTTACAGCGAAAACACAACATATATTTATGTTAGATGACCCCAAATTCAAAGACACACACAGCCATTTTTCACAGTCACAAAAGCATAAATATAGATAAAAATGAATCACTAACCTTTGATTATCTCCATCAGATTACACTCATAGGACATCATGTTATACATGTATTGTGTGTTTTGTTCGATAATGTGCATATATATATATATATAAAAACTCAGTTTACATTGGAGCGTTACGTGCAGTAATGTTTTGATTCCAAAACATCCGGTGATTTTGCAGAAATACTCACAATAAACATTGATAAAAGATGCAAGTGTTATTCACAGAATTAAAGATAAACGTATCCTCTATGCAACCGCTGTGTCAGATTTTAAAAAAAACTTTACGGAAAAAGAATAATCTGAGAACGGCGCTCAGAACCCAAAGAAATAGCGGCCATTTTGGCGTCAACAGAAGCTACAAAAAACACTATAAAAATTAACTTACCTTTGAATATCTTCATCAGAAGGCAGTTCCAGGAATCCCAGTTCGACAATAAATTACTGATGTGTTCCATAAAGTTCCATAAAGCCCACCATTTAGCCACTTGTTGTTAGCTTGTTCAGCCCAGTATTCAATCCTCAAAAAGCATGAGCAATTCCTCCAGACAAAAACTCAAAAAGTTACGTTACAGATCGTAGAAACAAGTCAAATGATGTATGCAATCCATATTTAGGATGTTTTAAACATTAATCAGCAATAAGGTTCCAACCGGAGAATTTCATTGTCTGAAGAAACCCATTGGAACGCAAGAACACTCTCTCGTGACCGCACGCAATGAAACCGAGGCTTTCTGCCAGACCACCCACTCAAAGAGCTATTATGAGCCCCTCCTTTATAGTAAAATCATACAACCAGAATCTAAAGACGGTGACATCTTGTGGAAGCCCTAGGAAGTGCATAAACATCCATATCTAAGCTGGACTTCAAATGGCACTGTTTTCTAAATTGAGTTCTCACTTCCTGTTTGGATTTCTTCTCAGGTTTTTGTCTGCCATATGAGTTCTGTTATACTCACAGACATAATTCAAACAGTTTTAGAAACGTCAGAGTGTTTTCTATCCACCAGTAATAATAATATGCATATATTCCCATCTGGAAAAGAGTAGGAGGCCGTTTACTCTGGGCATGCCTTTCATCCAAAAGTGAAAATGCTGCCCCCTAGCCTCAACAGGTTTTAAAGGTCTTACTCACATCGGCTGCGGAGAGCGTGATCACACAGTCGTCCGGAACAGCTGATGCTCTCATGCATGTTTCAGTGTTACTTGCATCAAAGCGAGAATATAAGTTATTTCGCTCATCTGGTAGGCTCGTGTCACTGGGTAGTTCTTGGCTGTGTTTCCCTTTGTAGTCTGTAATAGTTTGCCCGCCTTTCCACATCCGACAAGTGTTGGCGCCGGTGTAGTACGATTCAATATTAGTCTTGTATTGACACTTTGCCTGTATGATGGTTCGTTGGAGGGCACATTCTTATAAGCTTCCGGGTTAGAGTCCCACTCCTTGAATGTGGCAGCTCTACCCTTTAGCTCAGTGCAAATGTTGCCTTAATCCATGGCTTCTGGTTGGGGTATGTACGTACAGTCACTGTGAGGACAACGTCCTCGATGCACTTATTGATAAAGCCAGTGACTGATGTGTTCCTGATCCTCAATGCCATCGTAAGAATCGTGGAACATATTCTAGTCTGTGCTAGCAAAACAGTCCTGGAGTTTAGCATCTGCTTCATCTGACCACTTTTTTATTGACCGAGTCACTGTTGCTTCCTGCTTTAATTTTTCTTGTAAGCAGGAATCAGGAGGATACAATTATGGTTAGATTTGCCAAATGGAGGGCGAGACAGAGCTTTGTACGGGTCTCTGTGTGTGGAGTAAAGGTGGTCTAGAGTTGTTTTTCTCCCTCTGGTTGCACGTTTAACATGCTGATAGAAATAAGGTAAAACTGATATAAGTTTCCCTGCATTAATGTCCCCGGCCACAAGGAGCGCCACCTCTGGATGAGCGTTTTCCTGTTTGCTTATGGCGGTATACAGCTCATTGAGTGCAGTTTTAGTGCCAGCATCGGCCTGTGGTGGTATGTAGACATCTACAAAAAATACATATGAAATCTCACTAGGTAGATAGTGTGGTCAACAGCTTATCATGAAATACTCTACCTCAGGTGAGCAAAACCTCGAGACTTCCTTAGATATTGTGCACCAGCTGTTGTTGACATACATGCATAGGCCCCCGCCCCGTGTCTTACCATAGGCTGCTGATCTATCCTGCCGATAGTGTATAACCCGCCAGCTGTATGTTATTAATGTCGTCATTCAGCCACGACTCGGTGAAACATAAGATATACATGCTCTCAGTTCATCCCATTTATTTTCCAGCGATTGAACGTTAGCTAGCAGGACGGATGGCAATGGCAGATTAGCCACTCATAACCCGATTCTCACAAGGCACCCTGATCTCTTTGCGCAAAATCTTTGTTTCCTTCTCTAGCAAATGACAGGGACGAGGGCCTGTTCGGGTGTTTGTAGTATATCCTTCCCGTTCGACTCATTAAAGAAAAACCCTTCGTCCAATTCGAGGTGAGTAATGGTAGTTCTGATGTCCAGAAGCTCTTTTCGGTCATAAGAGACGGTAACAGCATCATTATGTACAAAACAAGTTACGAACAACGTGGAAAAAACAAGCAAACTAGCATGGTTGATTAAGAGCCGATAAGACGGCGCCGGAGGGGTTACAATGCTGATACAATGCTGCCGTTTTTCATCACAATATCAAATATTTTCTGGGTAACATTTAAGTACCTTACTGAGATTGTTTTAAATTAAAATTGTCAAGAAATAAACAAAAAAGCTTCTTATAACAAAAATAACTCAAGCAAAAATGTTGCTAGGACCGTCTGGGAGTGGTCTGAGTGGGGAGGGGGAAACTAGCTGTTATTGGCAGAGAGGTTTGGAACTCTCTTTGTTATTGGTCTATTAAGTAACTTACCAGGCCAAAATTCAATCTCACAAAAACAGGTAGAAATTTCAGGCAGCCTTTTCAAACAGCTCTTACACTAAAAAGGCATTATCATCATTTTCACAATTTCACAGTATTATTCCAACCTTATATTGTGGAAATATGTATAAAACACAGGAAAATCACATTTTGACTGCACTAGGCCTTTAGGGGTAGGTGTCATGCGTTTAAGGAGTGTGTGTACACGCATGTACGCCAGCAAGCGCGATTGGAAAGAGGTTAGAAAAGGTTGTGGCATGCTTCACCTGGTTCTCTCTCAGGAGCCAATCAGGAAGCAGATTGAGTGGAATGTCCTGTTGATTGGGCACGTCATGCACCACTGACTGTGATGCATGCCCTATCCAGCGCCAGGAGAGCTGAATCAAGTGCTTCCTTTGACTTTGAACATACCTACTTACAAACACCATTACCCAACGCAAATCCCTAAATACCACTTAGGGCGTGATTCAATCTAAATTGCAGAAGTATAAATACAGCGAAAACAACACAAAAGATACCTATTGTAAAATATATATAGTATGTATAATCTGGAAGTAGAAGCCTAATGTCAATGGTATGCGTACTGGGAGCGGAGTCAGGTGCTGTTGTGAACAGGCACATACTGGGTGAATTGAAAAAAGTTCATTTGTGGAATTTTTTTCCTCAATACGTATTGTGACAAAGTAGGGGTGGTATACAGAAGATAGCCCTATTTGGTAAAAGACCAAGTCCCATATTATGGTAAGAACAGCTCAAATAAGCAAAGTGAAACAACAGTCCATCATTACTTTAAGACATGAAGGTCAGTTAATGCGGAACATTTCAAGAACTTAAAATGTTTCTTCAAGTACAGTCGCAAAAACCATCAAGCGCTGAAACTACCTCTCATGAGGACCGCCACAGGAAAGGAAGACCCAGAGTTACCTCTGCTGCAGAGGATAAGTTCATTAGAGTTACCAGCCTCAGAAATTGCAGCCCAAATAAATGTTTCACAGAGTTCAAGTAACAGACACATCAACATCAACTGAGGAGACTGTGTGAATCAGGTATTCATGGTCGAATTGCTGCAAAGAAACCACCACAAAAGGATACCAATAATAAGAAGAGACTTGCTTGGGCCAAGAAACATGAGCAATGGACATTAGACCGGTGGAAATCTCTCCTTTTGGTCTGATGAGTCCAAATTTGAGATTTTTGGTTCCAATCGCCATGTCTTTGTGAGCATGGAGGAGGAGGGGTGATATTGTGGGGGTGCTTTGCTGGTGACACTGTCGGTGACTTATTTAGAATTCAAGGCACACTTAGCCAGCATGGCCACCACAGCATTCTGCAGTGATACGCCATCCCATCTGGTTTGTGCTTAGTGGGACTATCATTTGTTTTTCAACAGGACAATGACCCAACACACCTCCAGGCTTTTTAAGGGCTATTTGACCAAGAAGGAGAGTGATGCAGTGCTGCATCAGATGACCTGGCTTCCACAATCACCTGACCTCAACCCAATTGAGATGGTTTGGGATAAGTTGGACCCCAGAGTGAAGGAAAAGCAGCCAACATGTGCTCAGCATATGTGGGAACTGTTGGAAAAGCATTCCAGGTGAAGCTGGTTGGCTACTTTGAAGAATCTAAAATATATTTGTATCCTAAATTATTCCATATGTGTTATTTAATAGTTTTGATGTCTTCACTATTATTCTACAATGTAGAAAATAGTAAAAATAAAGAAAAACCCATGAATGAGTAGGTTTGTCCAAACTTTTGACTGGTACTATATACATTTACAAAACAATATATGGGGGATTGGAAATGATGCAGGCAATTACATTGATGGAAGCTACAATCTGCAATATTAAAGGTGAACTACATGTGCCAAGTTTACACAATAGTAGACTTCTGATCTCCAGAAGTATAGTTAAACTTGTCCACACACACACAATAGTAAAATAACAAAGTTTTGACCAACTGAGGATATTTTGTAGTCCCCACAAGGTCAAATGCTATTTCTATGGGGTTTGGGTTAAGGTTAGAATCAGTGTTAGGTTTAGGGGCTAGGGTTAGTTTCAGGGTTAAGGTTAGGTTTTTGGGTTTGGGTTTGGGTTAGGGGTTGGAGAAAATAGGATTTTGAATGGGACTGAATTGTGTGTCCCCACAAGGTTAGTTATACAAGACTGGGTGTGTGGGGGCTTATAACTCCTATCCTGACAGCTAAGCTGCATGCAAATTTGGCATTTCAATAAATTGTTATCCGGGATAGTAGACTTTTGGGAATGTATGTGATCTGCAAATCCTTCAAAACAAAGCAGAAAACTTTTAAGAGGAGGAAATTTGCATCAGTAGGCTTAGTCTGATGTTTTTGGAATTTAATTATAATGTGGACCATTAAGGCAGCTAGCTTTAGTTTGGTTCCCTGGTGGTGCTCTTTGCTGCTATACACACAACTCAACAGTCTTGGTATAAATTCAAAAGCCACTACAGAAAATGGATAGCATGGCCTATAAATTAGTCAGATCAAAAACATTTTAAAAAGTATTTAAAGTAATTTAAAGATAGTCATTTGTAAATGTAATGATTTGAGTGCAGACAGGCATTTAGTAGATCAGTTGTCTCCATAGAAGTAAAACAATTGTTTTGTTCTATCTCCATGGTTGTCTTTATTTCAATATATGAATAATATTATTCTGGGGGCTGAAGCTCAATGTTAAATTAAAATCTCCCTATTATTTTAATTTTTTTGTTTAACCTTTATTTAACCAGGTAAGACATTAAAAACCTATTTTGCCAGGGTGACCTGGCAAGAAGACAAAACAGGGAAATAGCAAGGTGTACAATAAAAATATATAACAGTGTCACAAGTTACAGACCCATTTGAAGATTAAAAACAACTGCAGCTATCAAAAACAGTGTTGTTGATCAGTCTTAAAAACAGGCAAGGACACTAACTCACCTAACTTTAATATATTTTGCGCTTGATCCAGGATGAAGGAATAGACAAAGAGAGCAGAGACTGTGAACGAAGACTGTGTTGACTGATCTGGTCAGTAAAGAACAGAGTTAGAGGGAGTTGCCTTATCAATGTTTATACACAAAAGTTTACCAGTGCTCTAGCCTCCTGGTGTAGACTGCGGTCCATTGCACCATGGCATACAAATCACAGTGATGGGTTAGTGATCTAGCATTTGTGATAAATCTTAAAGCACCGTGATACTGTGTCCAGAGTTTAAATTACTTGCTGAGGTCTGCATATAGACAATATCACCATAATCCAGCACCGATAAAAAGTACCTTGAACAAGATCCTTTCTGACTGACATAGGCATGCTTTTCAAAGACAATATGACACCAATTGCAAATAAACTTGGAGGTACACAGCACACTCCCCGCCTTTCATCATGAGGCGCCCGGCCATTACCGAGAACAAAAAACAGGTTTTTAACATGGTCGTTAGCAATTCAGTTTTCAGAGTATTTCTGCGCCGACCTAGCTCAAATTCTAAATGTTTCAGTGGACGCATGTCTCTACCTTTGCCTCTCCCGAGCCAGTTGGGGAGTTGCAGCGATGAGACAAGATCGTAAATCGCAATTGGATATCACGAAATTGGGGAGAAAAAGGGGGTAAAATTCTAATAAAATAGTGACCATTGAACTTAACAATTTTAGGATTGAGAGCACAAACAAATAAGCGCAAATAAGATAGCGAAAATCCTTGACTGCTATTGCCAGTTAGCTAGCCAACTAACATTCGCCAGTAACGCTAGCTAGCTAGCTACAAGCCAACAAGGCTGTAACATTAGCTTTATGGACAGATCTTGCACCAGCACAACACAATGTTGACAATATATCCCAGATTCTTCCACAAAGCACAGCTAGCTAGCTAATTAAAGTTAACACAAGTTTGGGAAACTTCCACACTGCTAATGTATAATAAATGCAATGGGCATTGCTCAACGTTAGCTAATGTTACTCCATACATTAGTCAATCATGCTTGCTTGGCAATGTAGCAAGCTAACGTTACAGCCCTTACTTTATGCATTGATTCAGTATGTTCCCTCTGTCAATGCAATTTTCTTCTTGTCATTTTAATACACATTTGTGCTGACTGATTAACACAGTGGGAAGTTACTTTTCAATGTAAACCTGAAGTCGCCATCCAAGTAAAATGTAGCCATCGGCTGCGGGTGCACCCAGGTTAAATAACACTAACATTACATGCTTGCGTGACCTTTGCACAGTCAAACGACAACGCCATGCTTGCTAACTTGGTTAGCTATGATACTGTTTTTTTTAACCCAGCAATAGAAATAAACGTTCAATCAGTACTGAGTGAATGACCACAAAAACATAGTGCAACAAAAACTTCCTGTCATCACCAGACTGTCCATTTAAATAGTCTCGAGATAATGTGTACATGACGGGGTTCGTAGCGTAGCGGTTAATGTAACTGATCATTTTCTTTCATATATAGTTTTGACACCCCCCCCTCCCAATCGTGACACACACACTGGCATGCACACGCATGCATGGTGTGTGCTTATTTGTAATTATTTGGTGGCTCTTGAAAAAGCGTCGTTGAGTGGCAATAAGGAGTGTGGTGTGTGTACTACTGCATGCTTCTTGCTACTATGGAGGAGAGAACAGTAGAGACTGGGGAGACCAAATCTCAATGAATATGTTGTTGCCCACATCCGCCAGATGTACCCAACCCCTACGCTACATCCTAGGGACACACTGCTTAAAGGCAGGGTGGCGGATTGTGTTCCCTGAAATGTATACACAAGCTGATTGACGGAGCGCCCTGGCCCCTTCTATGTACTTGTTTATCTTCTGGTCCCACTGGAACATCCAGCTCCTCCGCTGTGCGATATCAGAGAAAACCACTGTTGTCCCAGGAAACATTTGGATGACCACCTTTAAATCCTCGCATCTGACGCACCAGTGCCGCTCCTTGGCGTATCCCAAGTTGTATTCACAGAGGTGGATGACTAGGATGTCAGGGGGAGAAGTAGCACAGGCCCTCTGCTGGTTTAGAACACCAAGCAGTTTGTGCCACTAAATGCCTTGTTCTCCGAGCCACCAAATGTGACCAACAATAATGTATGTAAATAGTTCATGGGTAGGCTACATGTTGATCATTTGTGTATTTTCCAGGAGGTTGCTCAATTGTCTTGTTAAAGAGATCAGGGTAATTTGTTCCAGTTTACTCCATATTGGCTTGAATAGGTTTCTGGATTTTCACTTCCCTGTGGAAAATCAGCTGATTATAAAAAAATAAATACTAAAAACTACATTATTTCTGTTGTCATTTGTCATTATTGAGTAGTTTAGTTTTACTTTATTTGTATTGCTGTGTTAGGCTGTATTAAAGTTGGCACAGTTGGTGTAATTGGTGAGTCAAAAACCCTATTGCGGCTGAAATAGGCATAATTTAACATGAATCTTTAAGCAAAAGGGAAGCCACTTATATCAGGGAATAATCAAAAACCATAGAAAATAAAAACTAAAAACAACATTTTATGTGGGATATAGGCATTGGTCTGAAGCCAGAAAGAAAGGAAATTCACAGGAGCAGCACCACTGCCTACTCCACCCATGCTCTAGCAAGTTTTTCCAGCACACAGCTTTGACCTACTAAAGTAGCTATGTTGGTGTATTGTACTTAAAATGTGTAGGCAGGTTGCTTAGGATTCAAACCTTCTCAAACAGCCTGATTCATACTCTTCAGAGGGATAATGGACTTGAGTGTCCTGCTATTAACATAATGTATATACTGTATATACAGTGCATTCAGAAACTATTCAGACCCCTTCCCTTTTTCCACATTTTGTTGCATTAGACTTATTCTAAAATTGATTAAATAACCTTTTTCCTCATAAAGCTACACACAATACCCAGTAAAGACAAAGCGAAAACAGTTTGTTTGAAATTTGTGCAAATTTATTACAAATAAAAACACATACCTTATTTACATAAGTATACAGATCCTTTGCTCTGAGACTTGATTTTGAGTTCAGGTGCATCCTGTTTCCATTGGTCATCCTTGAGATGTTTCTACAACTTGATTGGATTCCACCTGTGGTAAATTAAATTGATTGGACATGATTTGGAAAGGCACACACCTGTCTATATAATATAAGCTACCACAGTTGACCGTGCATGTCAGAGCAAAAACCAAGCCATGAGGTTGAAGGAATTGTCCTTAGACCTCCGAGACAGGATTGTGTTGAGGCACAGATCTTGGAAAGGGTACCCAAAAAATTCTGCAAATTTGAAGCATTGAGGATGGATCAACAACATTGTAGTTCCTACACATTACTAACTTAAATGACAGAGTGAAAAAAGGAAGCCTGTACAGAATAAAAATATTCCAAAACATGCATCCTGTTTGCAATACGGTACTAAAGTAAAACAGCAAAAAATGTGGCAAATTAATTCATTTTATGTCTTGAATACAAATTATTATGTTTGGGGCAAATCCAGCACAACACATCACTGAGTAGCACTCTTCATATTTTCAAGCATGGTGGTGGCTGCATCCTGCTATGGGTATGCTTGTCATTGGCAATGACTAGGGAGTTTTTTGGGATAAAAATAAATGGAATAGAGATAGGTACAGGCAAAAAAAAACCTGTTTGTCTGCTTTCCAACAAACTCTAGGAGACAAATTCACCTTTCAGCAGGACAATAAACCTAAAACACAAGGCCAAATATACACTGGAGCTGCTTACAAAGACGTTGAATGTTCCTGAGTGACCTAGTTACAGTTTTGACTTAAATCATCTTGAAAATTAATGGCAATACTTAAATGGTTGTCCAGCAATGATCAACAACCAACTTGACAGAGTTTGAAGAATTAAAAAAATTATAATTTTCAAATATTGTACAATCTAGGTGTGCAAAGCTCTTAGAGACTTACCCAGAAAGACTTAAAGACTTAAAGTACCAATCAAAGTTTGGACACGCCTATTAATTCAAGGGTTTTCTACATTATAGAATAATAGTGAAGACATCAAAACTAAGAAATAACACATGGAATCATGTAGTAACCAAAAAAGTGTTAAACAAATCAAAATATATTTTATATTTGACATTCTTCAAAGTAGCCACCCTTTGCGTTGATGACTGCTTTGCAGACTCTTGGCATTCTCTCAACCAGCTTCATGAGGAATGCTTTTCCAACAGTCTTGAAGAAGTTCCCACATTTGCTGAGCACTTGTTGGCTGCTTTTCCTTCACTCTGTGGTCCAAACCATCTCAATTGGTTTGAGGTCGGGTGATTGTGGAGGCCAGGTCATTTGATGCAGTACTCCATCACTCTCCTTCTTGGTATAATAGCCCTTACACAGCCTGGAGGTGTGTTTTTGGTCATTGTCCTGTTGAAAAACAAATGATAGTCCCACTAAGCACAAACCAGATAGGATGGTGTGTTGTGGTATCCATGCTGGTTAAGTGTGCCTTGAATTCTAAGTAGATTACCGACAGTGTCACCAGCAAAGCACAACCACACTATCAGACCTCCGCCATGCTTAATGGTGGGAAGTACACATTCCGAGATCATCCGTTCACCACCTCTTCGTCTCACAAAGACATGGCGGACAGATTTCAGACCAAAGGACAGATTTCCACCAGTCTAATGTCCATTGCTGGTGGATCTTGGCCCAAGCAAGTCTCTTTTTCTTATTGGTGTCCTTTAGTAGTGGTTTCTTTGCAGCAATTCGACCATGAAGGCCTGATTCACGCAGTCTCCTCAGAACAGCTGATGTTGAGATGTGTCTGTTACTTGAACTCTGTGAAGCATTTATTTGGGCTGCAATTTCTGAGGCTGGTAAATCTAATGAACTTATCCTCTGCAGCAGAGGAGGTGTCTTCCTTTCCTGTGGCGGTCCTCATGAGAGCCAGTTTCATCATTGTGCTTGATGGGTTTTGCGACTGCACTTGAAGAAACGTTTAAAAGTTCTTAATGTTCCACATTGACTGACCTTCATGTCTTAAAGTAATGATGGACTGTTGTTTCTCTTTGCTTATTTGAGCTGTTCTTGCCATAATATAATTGGTAAAAGACCATCTTCTGTATACCACCCCTACCTTGTCACAACACAACTGATTGGCTCAAACACATTAAGGAAAGAAATTCCACAAATTAACAAGGCACACCTGTTAATTGAAATGCATTCCATGTGACTACCTCATGAAGCTGGTTGAGAGCATGCCAAGAGTGTGCAAATCTGTAATCAATGCTTACTACTTTGATTACTACATGATTCCATATGTGTTATTTCATAGTTTTGATTACTTCACTATTATCCTACAATGTAGAAAATAGTTTAAAAAATTTAATAAAATGAAATAAAAACTTTTGAACGAGTAGGTGTCCAGACTTGACTGGCACTGTACATAACTTGAATGTTAGAGGGGCAGAAGTGGGGTTGAGAGTGAGGAATAGGGAAAATAGAGAAGGGAAATAGGGAGGACTCGAATGGAGAGAACGGTTATAGATGTTGACTGGGAGTTATAGTGACAGTTTCCCTCTCCTGCATATTCATAGCAAACCAAGTGACAGGGCTGCTGCTAATAATTTTTTCTCCAAATTAAGGAGTGGGCCTTTAAACAGTGCCAAAGGTGTATAGAGGAACGGAGAATAGAACAGTAGAGGGGAAAAGGGCATTAGAGTTGCAGTAGATGGGAGAGAAGGGGAATGATTTGACTTGAGAGAAGATGTTGAGTCGGAGTCTCCCTCTCCCCGCAGCAGTGTGTTTAATGGCTGGTCACCGGGCAGATTTATAGACCTGAACTAAACTGGGGATTTATTAAGACAGACCTCCCTCTCGACTAGGAGCTAGGCCTGTCCAGACGTATCAGAAACGTCTCTTTCTACCAGACCATTTCCTGTCCATGGGCGTGGCACGGACGGATAAGCATTGACAGAATGATGCATGCTGAGTAATGGAAGGTAGAGAGGATATCACACCTACCTGTTTAATATACTCTCACCAGCTAGTTAATTAGGTACACCAATCTACTATAGTACCGTGTCAGACTCCCCTTTGCTTCCAGAACAGTCTGCATTCTTTGGGGCATGGATTCTACAAGTCAGAAACGTTTCACAGGGATGCTTGTACCATTGACACCAGGTAGGATGGGTCCAAGGACTTATGCTGCTTACGCCAAATCGTGACTCTGCCATCGGCATGACACAACAGGAACTCCTCAATTGTCCAGTGTTGTTGATCGTGTGCCCACTGGAGACACTTTTTCTTAGCTGATAGGAGTGGAACCCAGTGTGGTTGTCTGCTGGGACAAGTTGTGCGTTCTGAGCTGCCGTTCTGTACACCACTGTTGTACTGCACCATTATTTACATTTTAGTAATTTAACAGACGCTCTTATCCAAAGCGACTTACAGTAGTGAGAGCATGCATTTCCATACTGGACCCCCTTGGGAATCGAACCCAATTGCCTTGCACTGCAATTGCCTTGCACTACCAACTGAGCCACACGGGACTGTCTGTTTGTGACCTGTCTGTTAACTTGCACAGTTCTTGCCATTCTCTTTCGACCTCTCTCATCAACGAGTTGTTTCCATCCACAGGACTGCCGCTGACTGGATGTTTTTTGTTTGTCGCTCCGTTCTCGGGAAACCCTAGACACTGTCGTGGGTTTCTCTAATACTGTCATGTTATGACCTTAGTTCCTTTGTTATGTTTTTGTTTTAGTATGGTTAGGGCGTGAGGTGGGGTGGGTAGTCTGTTCTTTTTTCTATGTTGTGTTTATGTGTTTAGCCTGGTATGGTTCTCAATCAGAGGCAGGTGTCGTTCATACTTAGGTAGCCTTTTCCCACCTGTGTTTTGTGGGTGATTATTTTCTGTCTAGTGTTTTCTGCACCTTTCAGGAATGTTTCGGTTTTCGTTTATTTCACGTTGTTATTTTGTATTTTGTTGTTCAGTTAATAAACATCATGAACACTGCGCATTGGTCCGACATTTCATACTCCTTGTCGGAGGACGAAGAATTCCGTTACAGAATCACCCACCGACCAAGGATCAAGCAGCGTGGTATCGGGCAGCAGCGATCTCCGGACTCATGGACATGGGAAGAGATTTTGGACGGAAAAGGACCCTGGGCACAGGCTGGGGAATATCGCCGCCCCAAGGAAAAGCTGAGCGGCAGCGAAAGCTGAGCGGCGACGATATGAGGAGGCAGCACGGCACCACGAGAGGCAGCCCCAAAACATTTCGGGGGGAGGTACACAGGGAGTGTTGGAGTCAGGTCAGGTCAGAGTCAGGTTGGAGACCTGAGCCCACTCCTCGTGCTTACCGAAAGAAGCGCAGTACTGGTCAGGCACCGTGTTATGCGGTCAAGCGCACAATGTCGCCAGTACGCGCTCACAGCCCGGTGGGCTATAGGCCAGCCCCCCGCAAGTGCCAAGCGAGAGTGGGCATCCAGCCAGGGCGTGTTGTGCCAGCCCAGCGTGTTTGGTCTACAGTATGCCGTTTCGGCCCAGGGTATCCTGCGCCGGCGCTGCGTGCTGTGTCTCCAGGGCGCTGGGAGGGTGCAGTAGTATGTATATCTATGGGATATCACTTTAATAGAGTAGAATTTCTGACTTTTTAAGAGTACGAAAAAGTTATAATTTTAATAGTCATAATCTTAGATTGCTCCACTAGAATTTGACAAGGGTCAGCAAAGGAATAATGTTTTTCCAGGGCTGTGCAATCTAATGGAAAGACCAATACCATTGAAAGACGATAGTTGTGACAATAATTCCATGAGCCACACCAGTGTTTCTTATGGAACCCAGGTTTATGGGCTGACCATGAAATCCAAGAAGGGTGATTCATTTCAATTAAAGTGGATGATGATGAATCTGTCATTATGTTATGTAACAGTGCATCCACAGTGTTTATGGATGTGTGTGTATGACCTGTATGAGCGATGATGCTGATGTGCATATATTGCATGCTCAGAGTTGTCCTCTGGCATAAGGATATTCATCACCAGCCTGTTGCGTGTTCTTTACTGGAGAGACAACCAGCAGCATCCAACTCCTCATAGAGATGTATCTTATTATGATTCATAACTGTTGTTATAAGTCCAAATGAATTGGAAGACGGTAACTCCGATATGCACACACATTTCAGTGGTTGATTTTATTTAGATTTCTTACAATTATCTCATTATCTCTGTGATCATTACAACCTGGCCACAAACTGAAATGCCACCACTAGAGCTGATGTGATTCCTTACTCTACATGTCAGAGAGGCATGTTTGTTGTGCATAGCATATTCTTATCTGAACGTTCCAAAACGTTGTGTCCCGCCGAACGCGCCTCAGCTTTGCCTGCTGGTGGGGTCTGATAAAGTCAGTGTGAGAAACAAGAACATGCAAAATAGGATAACATTATATAATGGGGGTCAGTCAGGTGAGATCACTTGAAAATGTCATACTTTTAGACTACTCTTCTATTTATAATGATAGAGATCATGTTATTGATGGATTCCAAATCGCAGATCGGAAGGCTTTTAGGCTGACAAAATAAAACACACTTTAGCAATCAGAGAGAGAATATTTAGCGTTTTACATAATGTTACAAAGTACATTACAGTTATGTTCCGTGAGAGGATTTTGCATTTCCACATATTATAATTTAAGAGAGGGTTTTTGCTCATAGAGATCAATAATAAAACAAAATGTATAGTGCTTTTATCAGACCCAAAGTGACATGCAAGAATGTATTTAAAGGAGAGAAAGAGAAAGGAGAGAAAATAGAAATCTCTCTGAGATTCAGGAACTTTGGAATATAAATATTATTTGATGCTTTTGATTAAGAATTAAAGTCCCTTAATGGGACAAAATCCTTACTGGACATTTCAAATGTTTCTCCTCCAACACTAGAGATGAGAAAAACAATCTACACATACAGTGGGGCAAAAAAGTATTTAGTCAGCCAAGATGAGAGAGGCCTGTAATTTTCATCATAGGTACACTTCAACTATGACAGACAAAATGAGAAAAAAAAATCCAGAAAATCACATTGTAGGATTTTATATGAATTTATTTGCAAATTATGGTGGAAAATAAGTATTTGGTCAATAACAAAAGTTTATCTCAATACTTTGTCATTGCCAACAAAGGGTATATAACAGAGGTCAAATGTTTTCTGTAAGTCTTCACAAGGTTTTCACACACTGTTGCTGGTATTTTGGCCCATTCCTCCATGCAGATCTCCTCCAGAGCTGTGATGTTTTGGGGCTGTTGCTGGGCAACACAGACTTTCAACTCCCTCCAAAGATTTTCTATGGGGTTGAGATCTGGAGACTAGCTAGGCCACTCCAGGACCTTGAAATGCTTCTTACGAAGCCACTCCTTCATTGCCCGGGCGGTGTGTTTGGGATCATTGTCATGCTGAAAGATCCAGCCACGTTTCATCTTCAATGCCCTTGCTGATGGAAGGAGGTTTTCACTCAAAATCTCACGATACATGGCCCCATTCATTCTTTCCTTTACACGGATCAGTCGTCCTGGTCCCTTTGCAGAAAAACAGCCCCAAAGAATGATGTTTCCACCCCCATGCTTCACAGTAGGTATGGCGTTCTTTGGATGCAACTCAGCATTCTTTGTCCTCCAAACACAACGAGTTGAGTTTTTACCAAAAAGTTTGGTTTCATCTGACCATATGGCATTCTTCCAATCTTCTTCTGGATCATCCAAATGCTCTCTAGCAAACTTCAGACGGGCCTGGACATGTACTGGCTTAAGCAGGGGGACACGTCTGACACTGCAGGATTTGAGTCCCTGGCGGCGTAGTGTGTTACTGATGGTCGGCTTTGTTACTTTGGTTCCAGCTCTCTGCAGGTCATTCACTAGGTCCCCCCGTGTGGTTCTGGGATTTCTGCTCTGTGATAATTTTGACCCCACGGGGTGAGATCTTGCGTGGAGCCCCAGATCGAGGGAGATTATAAGTGGTCTTGTATGTCTTCCATTTCCTAATAATTGCTCCCACAGTTGATTTCTTCAAACCAAGCTGCTTACCTATTGCAGATTCAGTCTTCCCAGCCTGGTGCAGGTCTACAATTTTGTTTCTGGTGTCCTTTGACAGCTCTTTGGTCTTGCCCATAGTGGAGTTTGGAGTGTGACTGTTTGAGGTTGTGGACAGGTGTCTTTTATACTGATAACAAGTTCAAACAGGTGCCATTAATACAGGTAATGAGTAGAGGACAGAGGAGCCTCTTAAAGAAGAAGTTACAGGTCTGTGAGAGCCAGAAATCCTGCTTGTTTGTAGGTGACCAAATACTTATTTTACACCATAATTTGCAAATAAATTCATTAAAAATCCTACAATGTGATTTTCTGGATTTCTTTTCCTCATTTTGTCTGTCATAGTTGAAGTGTACCTATGATGAAAATTACAGACCTCATCTTTTTAAGTGGGAGAACTTACACAATTGGTGGCTGACTAAATACTTTTTTGCCCCACTGTAGAAAGAGATATGCTAGGCCTTATATTTTCCATTTAGGCTCGCTCATGCTTGAGTGAGTAGAAGATTTGTTTGTTTCCAGAACCACTCAGTTTAATTTTTTTACAGGGTCAGGATGACTAAGATGGAATTTCAAATAATAGAAATCTATGATTTCTCAATGACATTCAAGTTGGCCAAGGAACAGGAAAGCAATAATGTTTTGCACAAAAAAAATACAACATTCTGAGAAATGTATTAAATTCTAGAGAGCTGGGAAGGAGCTGCAGGAGGTAAACAACCAGGCTGGCAGAATGAGGAGATATGAGTTTAATAAGACAATCCAGTGTGTGCGCGCGCGCGTGTGTGCATGTGAGGCTGTGGAGGAGAGCATCAATAAAAGCTTCAATGCAAGAAGCAATTACAATCAGCAGCAGTGTTCGGGAAAAAGCGAACCGAAGCAAAATGCCCAATTCTGAGGAGACCGAGGAGGACGACAATTTGTGACCATCAATCTTGGTCTACCGTCACAGTTACAGGGAAAATGAATGAACCGAAGTAATGAAAATGATATCCTTCCACGATTAGGTTGGTGGATAAAATGTATGGTTGCAATATTGTCACCTAGCTATCTTCCCCAGGGGAAAAACTGGTTGCAATTATCCCCTTGCAACCCGATTTCAACCTATAAATGGGTTGCCTTGATATACAACCAGATTCAAACTAATTCTGGTAACTGGTTGTAATGGTGTCAATTCAAATGAAAAATAAAGTCACACTCATCTCTCCTTGTTGTGGATGTCATTCAAACAGCTTTGCCCGCTGGGTTCCTTCTTTTATTTAACCCTAGTTTGGACTTCTGCTCTTGTGAATGGCAGATTTCTGTTAAGCTCTGCCTTGGGAGAAATCAAAGGACCACATTTTAAATTACATAGACTACATGTCAGTTTAAAGACAGCTTTATGACGAAGGGTTGGTGTAACATGTCACAGCAGCAGAGTAGCTTAACCAGTAGGGAAGAGTATTAACTTCTGTGTGAGTGGATACATGAGGAATATCAGGCCTGTGAATGCGTCCCAAATGGCACACTATTCCCTATATAGTGCACTGCGTTTGACCAGGGCACACAGATCTATAGAGAATATGGTGCCATTTGGGACACGAACTGTGGAAGATATAGATGACGTTTGAGAGGATCAGTTTGCGCAAGGTGTGGCGCAGAATCACTAATCTTGATCATATAATGAGTAGTTGTTTGTGATGCAACATGATTTGTAGATCAGTAAATCTGCACAGTCTAACTGCAGGGTAGTCGATTGCAAAGGCTCACACTCTGCCACTGCCTTCTCTTGCCCTTGCCTGTACATCTTCAGGCCAGCATGACCCGACTCATGCTAATGCTAGTGCTTATCCCATGCTGGTCCAGGCAGGAACACTCAGCATCTTCACTCTCGCCTCAGCATCTTTGAACCAGGGCTTGGAGCCCGGTGGTTAGTGGTTTATTCTGTGTGTGTGTGCGCGCTCCCACAGAGCTTCAGATGGTGTTTGTCAGGCAGTGATATATGGGCAGTGGGCGTGCTGGGTGGGAGGTGGTGCTGGTTGATAGGTACTGTGGTCTGGGTAGGGGGTGGTGGGTGGTAGAGGGGTACTGTGGTGTTTCACCCTGCTCTCTCTATACTGCTGTCAGCATGGATGAGAGAGAGCCAAAGGCCATGCTAGACAACAAAGCCTAACAATAAACTGCACACAGGCAGAGAGAGAGAGAGAGAGAGAGAGAGAGAGTCCACTCCCTATGGCTCTGTTAGGCCAAACAAGGGAGGAGAGAAAGAAACTCCATTGTTGGGATCAAGCTCAGCTATCACACTTGGAGACGTTGTCATACAATATACTCGGTCTCATTTGGTTTTAGTCCAACAGATTGATATGGTGTAAGTTAAACCTCCAAGCTAATGCAGTTGTCATTTGTATCTCCCTTTGTAACAGCATTCAGGGCAAAGACAGGGAGACATTACTAGTGTCACACATCAAAGCATATAATATGGCTAATGAGCCTCTGAAGACATCATGAATACACTACAGAATCAAACTACTCTGTGGTATGTTATGGCTGAGTGGACCCATCTGTGGATGGCAAGTTTTAGAAGATGGAATACACTGTTGTCATTGCCATGGATACAAGGAAGTCGTGAGTTGTCCATGCCCATTAATCTATCAAAGAGAATCAAAATGATACTGCTTGATTTGCCTTTGGGGTTCTTCTACACATTCAAATGAGTTGGGTTTGGGTGCAGTATTACTCTTGAGTTTGGCTGCATTTTATATTATGATATACATAAACTGTACTTAAATCACCATGGCGGTTGTTTTGTCTAAGTTTATCAGAGATCACTGAGCATACTGGATATGGTCTGTGTTAGCATGAGTGGTTTATGAGGCAGGAGAAGGCTTTGTTAGCATAGCGTTCCCATGAGAAAGTAAGGCTTGAGCCAGAGGCGAGTTATGAACTTTCAGACAGCGTCATAGGAGTTCCTTCTTAGCCTGGCATATACTGACTGAGCAAGCGTCTTTTCAAAAACACACAAGCACACACACTAACACAAACAGACACCCTCTCTCAAACACCCACACACAGACACTTCTGCTACAATGGCTTTAGCACACCCTCACTTGCAGACCTGGTTCTGACAACCTCTGGGCATATAGCGGGAGGTGATGTGTGTGTTACTCTTGTCTGTGTACAGTGCAATCTAAAGATAAAAGTGCAACACTAACTCCTTAATACCTCAGGCCACAATGTTTCATTGTCCACAACACTGTTGTCTTGACTTTTCTGTATACAGCAAGGCACCGGTTCCTCCCGGTTCCTGAGGTGATATGAAATATTAAAGCAAACCAACAAAGCAGAAAGCAACAACAAAGAGTTAGATGCAATATGTTTTCTTGCATACTGTACGTCCAGTATTGTTGTCTATATTTGTATCTAATTAATAATTAGTAAGAACGAGGCCTGGGCAATAATTTCCATGTATCTTGCTTAACGTTTAAGGACTTCAGGGCCCAGCGGGGCATCAGCTAGCAGGGTCAATTAGAGCTGCCAAAGCATGGTACACGCTGAGGCAGGTATTGTTGATGAGAGTCAGACTGGAATATGTACAGGCCGCAATTGCCAGGGCAAGCTTCACTAGGCTTGTGCTGCTTTCACTCTCCCTTGGTTGATGACATCGTTTTGACCAGATGGATGAATGTGGATGGAATTACCGGGGGGAAGGCTTGCTAGCTAGCTACTCCATGCACTGCTAACTTGAAGGAGTAGTCAGGCGAGACACATGGCAATGATAGCTGGTAGCCAGGTATGTAGAAACAGAACGCTTTATTTACCAGGGGAGTGGGATGCTAGCTAAACAGGGATGCTAGCTAATTAGCTGGCTATCACCACCTAGGTGACGATAACTAGCTAGCCAAGCGCTTGTTAATGCCAAGTGCTGGCTCGTGTGTAAACCAAGCGACGAGGTAAAAAGCACAGCTAAGTGTATCTTTTACATGGAAATGTAAAGGATGGTGCTTCAATGGTGGGGTAACAGACTTGAAGAAACAGCATGAGTTTGCCAAGCAAACCGAATGGGGCTTAGCCCAGAGGTTGCTCGCGAAAAACCATGTGTGTCACTGTTAAACAACTAGCTAAGATACTCAACTGTTCAGCTAGTTAACTTTGAATGGTAGGGACCGACGGAGAGGTAGTGACTACGATTAGAATTTGCTAAAACTAGTGGAAACCTGCTCTTAGCTTGATGCTAAAGCAGTGGAGATAGCAAGCCAACAGCACTAAGTGCGTGCAGGGTACGCTACAGGTACTGTAGCTAGCTGACGACAAACAGGGTTACTGAGGTAACTTCACTCTGTAAAATAAAGCCAAAGTTGGCAGAATTGGGAGAAATACAGGTGTGCCAAACTTGTAGCAGTCCTGCTTCAACAAGGTACTGAGTAAAGGATCTGAATACTTATGTAAATATGATTATTTTATTTTAAAAAAATGTTTACCCCTTTTTTCGTGGTATCCAATTGGTAGTTACAGTCTTGTCTCATCGCTACAACTCCCGTACGGACTCGAGAGAGGCGAAGGTCGAGCGTCCTCCGAAACAAAACCCAGCCAAGCCGCACTGCTTCTTGACACAATGCCCAGTTAACCCCGAAAGCCAGACGCAACGTGTCGGAGGAAACACCGTACACCTGGCGACTGTGTCAGCGTGCACTGTGCCCGGCCCGCCACAGGAGTCGTTAGTGCGCGATGGGACAAGGACATCCCTGCCGGACAAACCCTCCCCTAATCCGGACAATTGGAGTCTGGACTTGAACCCAGAATATCTAGTGGCACAGCTAGCACTGCGATTTGTTTTTATTTATTACATTTTTTAATTGAACCTTTATTTAACTAGGCAAGTCAGTTAAGAACCAATTCTTATTTACACTGATGGGGAACAGTGGGTTAGTTGCTTTGTTCAGGGGCAGATTTTTACCTTGTCAGCTCGGGGATTCGATCCAGAAACCTTTCGGTGGCCCAACGCTCTAACCACTAGGCTACCTGCCACCCCAAAGCAATGCAGTGCCTTAGACCACTCGGGAGGCGTAAATGTGATATTTCATATATTTTATTATACATCTTATCTTATTTAAAAATGTCTAAAGACCTGTTTTTGCTTTGTCATTATGGGGTATTGCGTGTAGATTGAAGAGAAAATATATTTTTTAATACATTTTAAATTAAGGCTGTAACAAAATGTGGAAAAAGTCAAGGGGCCTAAGTACTTTCCGAATGCACTGTATATGCCATGTCATCTCTCTCTCTCACTCTCACTCTCACACATACACAACAATCAGCCTACTCCTTCTTCACTCCATCCATAGTGTTTCCCTAATACAAAGCTGTGTACTTACTCTTCTCAGGTACAGTTATAACCCTCATACTTGATACTCAATACATCCATCTGAGCCAAGCGTGCCATGCAGCTGGGCAGGGTATGACAGGGGTCAGAACATTAATAGAATATTGGTCAGGGTGACTAGGATTTGAGGTGGTGGGAGGACAATTTGTCTGCGTCCCATATGTGATAATATTTCCTATTTAGTGCACTATTTTGGACCATGGCCCATAGTACTCTGGTCAAAACTAGTGCACTATGTAGGGAATAGGGTGCTAAATGGAACTTATCCTTACATCACCAGTAATGTGACTATTATGTCATGAAGATTTGATTGAATTATCCTATCTGTAAATACACCAGTGGTCTTGATGAAACAGTTCCTCATCTCTCAAGAGACGATGTCACACCTCGGAAACAAATTCAATTAAGCTTTTACTGTGGTAATCTTATGCCGCTTGCAATGTGTTGTGCAATCATGGTTTAAATCAGGGGTGTGATACAAGCCCGCGAGGGGGGTCCAATCCGGCCCGTGGGTGGCTTGAGTCAAATATTATTTGTATTTATTTATGGGGGGAGGTTTCTTGACTGTGCCCAGCTTGTTAATAATTACTGAAATGAAAACTAGACAGTCAAGGAGCATAGAACATTCCAGAAACAATTTTCTTGCTAATTTTGAGGGTGAGGAAATAAGACATTTTCAGTGCTGCCCTCCAGACATAGAGTGAAGACCGAATGCGGCTCCCAGGGAAAAATTTGTTTGATACTCCTGGTTTATATAACACAATCTGTGGGACAACATTTTCTGTGTGAGGTACTCGATCAACATAAATACACCTAAATATTTTTCTCTCATCAAAATGTCACCCAGAATAAGCTAAAATGTCTGCTTTGTGTTTTGGTTAATGGTCTACTAAAGAATGAATGAGTTTCAGTAGAGAAAAATTCACTTGCGCTAGAAACTAGAGAAGCCATTTATATTTCATGATTTCCTTTGAGGGACTCAGCAAAAGGCATTATTTGCTGTGTTTTCTATAAAATGGGTTTAAATTAGTGATGAGGGGGGTGTGCAGCACAGCACTTTCATGCCTTAAGCGCCATTGCTGTATGCTTACCTACTTTAGGTACTTACCTGCATGATAGTCGGACCTGTCAGAGAGGCTCATCGAACAGAGCTGAATTTGGTGCAGAACCTAGTTCACTATACACACATTTACATGTATTTTCACTTACCTAGACAGACTTTTTTAAAGTGCATATTCAGGTTATTTGGTTCATTTCAGCAACTTCTGGTTAGGTTAGACAGCCCAGCCAACTCACAGCAAAGGCTACATAATACAGGATTGAGTTCATGGTATCACAGTTCTGTTCTCAGGCAAGCTATCGTAGAGTACATGCAAACAAAAACAAGTTTCATTTAACTAATCAAGAGTCTCGTCTTTCTACAGATTGTGTTCAGAAAAATCAGCGATGTGAAACGGGAGGAAGAGGAGCGACTGAGACGAAAGAATGAAGCACCCCTTAATCTCCCGCCGGACCACCCGGTGCGTCGGCTCTTCCAGCGGTTCCGTCAGCAGAAGGAGGCCCGTATACATCAGGAGCAGGCCAACCCATCCGATGACATGGAGAGAGGTCAAACCGTGAATGTCGAGCCCACTCCCATCCATGAAATCATCGCCACCACCAGCATTGTCACTGTTACCGAAAGCCCAGCCACACCCATTTTGGCCTCCACAATCTCCAGCCCGTCAGACAAAGCCAAGCTCCAGGCCCCGTCTCTCCGAGTGTTCGAGCCGGCAAAGGTCAAAGGCTGGGGACGCTTCAAGGAGTCCAACTGGAACAAGGTATGAGACCTAAAATATTTGGGCCAGGATTCACAGTTTGTCGAGAACGCGCCTCAGTTGAAGCCAGCCATCTTCATTAATACATTCTGTTCTTAATTTCCAAGGTGTCCAAAGCAGAGTCCATGGAGACGCTACCCGAGCGGACTAAGGCAGGGGCAGCCCACGAGTCCCAGACCTCGCTGAAGAAAACCGACTCGTGTGACAGCGGCATCACCAAGAGCGATCTGCGTCTAGACAACATGGGGGACAGCTCCCGCACCACAGGCACCACACCACAGGACCGCAGCCCTATGGCACCCCTTGAGGTGGCCAAGCAGCACGCCTTCTACCCCATCCCAGAGCAGACTCTCCAGGCTTCTGTTCTGGAGCTCAAGCTGGAGCTCAAAGAGGACTTGAAGGCCTTAAACACCCGCATGGCTGGCCTGGAGGCCCAGCTAGCAGAGGCTCTGAAGCTCCTCAAGGTCCAAAGGAGAGCTCCCAGCTCCCCCAAGCCTCTTTTTGAGATCTCTAGACCCACCACACCAGACTCGGACAAGGAGGACATATTTTCATAGAAGCAAAAAGGGACTTACGTTGAGAGTGTGAAGACAGGCAACAGATTCAGAAAATCTTTGTCCCAATGCTGGGCAATTTGGTCACAGGGCCACAGATTCTGGGAGTTGTTGGTGTATCTCAGCTGAGGCCATTTATTGTCCCTCAGCTTGCCGATGCCTGTGAAAGCAGCAGATGACGGAGCTACGATGCTGTTAATTTAAAGAGGATCTGGTGGTTTTACCCGTGGGCTATGGAACCTTGGAGTTGATCCCGTCGGTCATTTTGGAGAATCTGGGGTGTGCGCAGTGAAAGGGGTCTAGGTGCACTGCAGTGACCTTTAGACCACCATGGGTTTGGCCCTCTCTGTGACCCACAGACACAGGTTCACAGCTGTACTCTTGTGTTCTCCTGGTCTGCTTGTGCACATCAGCTGTATATTTAAGTTTCTACTTTTTTCCACCAGTCCATGGAGTTCAAGAGCAGAGCAGCAACAAATTCATTATTGTTCATTATCCTTGTAGATCTCCAATGGGACCACTATCTTTAGTGGTTCTCAGAGTATGGTATCTATACGGGGTGAATCGATCTTTTGCTTTTCCACTATCTTTGAACCACCAGTGCACAATGCATTCTGGATGTATTCACGATGTCATTCTATCACCGTGTAATACTTTACAAGACTTTATGCATACCTTGGAGTTGCCTTTATAAATACAAAAAGGATATAGAAACATTCAGCACAGGTGATACTGTATATTGAGCTTTGCACTTGCTATAAGCATTCAGTATAGATCTTGCTCCTGACAATGCATTACACACAGATGGTTCACAGAACGTATTACAGTAGGTTGTTTTTACTACTGTACTCTGTAATCATTGGATCACCTTGTAGCCATCTTCTTTAAACCAGACGAAGGAGGCTGTGTTGACCAATCAGAGCTCAGGACCATTAGGTTTCAACCAATCAATCTTTTGGTCTGTACGCAGAGAACCAATCAAAGACCAGCATAGTCTTTTGAAAGAACTCCAACCCTCTTTTAGACTGACTGACCATCACCGTATGTCTTAGCAGTTCTCTGTTCGATCTGATATCTATAGTCAAGAAACCAAGAAACAACCACCTTTGTTGACTGGTTCGTCTTTATTCTTGGTCGATGGTTACAGTGCTGGGAATTACTCTTAAGGAACTGCGTCTGTTGCACTAACAACGCTCCATCATGGCGACATGTTGTGTTGTTTGGATGTGGAGGTTGTATTATTTAACTGATTCTTAGTTTATGTTTGTCAAACATGGCTCTCTGACACTGTACATGTGAAACGAATAGAAAAAGTATTTCAACATTTACTGTGTAACTGGGTCTTCCAAAAAACATACTTTTTCAAGACACTTCTCACTGCAAAATATGACTTGCTGCATGACTTGCGTTGATCGACATACATCACTGTTTGGCCTTGCAGTTTTCCATAGGCTAGCCTACTGAATGCTCATGCTTGGAACTCCATTACTGAATATCAAAGGCAAACAGAACATTGAGGCCTATGAATTAGTAATCGATGTATATTTTTTAAATCTAATTTATATCCAGGACATGTTGATCTCCTTCTGTCCGGAACTTTCACTAATTGGAACCTAGCGGTTCCAAAGTTTTCACATCTTCAATTATGTGGGCACCTTCAATGGGTTTCATTAATTTGAGACCTAAGCCTAATCACATCGAAGCAGTATCATGTTAATATTTGAAAATATTATGATCTTAATGTTAACTGCTGCCAAAGTTCCTCCCATCACTATATGGGACCAACTGGCGTTTGGGCCCTGGTTTGCCACAAGACAGTGTTAGCCTGAGCTTAAGCATAGCCATTAGTTCGGTAAGCCAATGCGAGTCTTCAGGTCTCAGGCAAGGTTACTCATCCCGTGAGTGGGGTTTACTAAATCAGCTTCATTACATATACATGTAATTAATTATTAGTCTTAGGTGAGGTCTCCACTAATGGTTGTGTTTTCATTGAGCTACATAATGGCAACATTGTGTTACATAACAGCTGAAATGTACTAAGTAGCCCGCAAATGGCTAGAAACAGACAGTTGCAACACCGCACTCCATTAAGTCACTTTCAATTCATGCAATTTATTAGTGACAAATTGTCTTAAAGTATGTACAGTTGAAGTCGGAAGTTTACATACACTTAGGTTGGAGTCATTAAAACTAGTTTTTCAACTGTTCCACAAATTTCTTGTTAACAAATTATAGTTTTGGCAAGTCGGTTAGGACATCTATTTTGTGCTTGGCACAAGTAATTTTTCCAACAATTGTTTACAGACAGATTAATTCACTGTATCACAATTCCAGTGGGTCAGAAGTTTACATACACTAAGTTGACAGTGCCTTTAACCTCTTGAAACTCTGGGGGCGCTATTTCATTTTTCTGTCATTTCCCCAAGGTGTTTGCAGCATTGTGGCGTATTTGTAGGCACATCATTGGAAAATTGACCATAAGAGACTACATTTACCAGGTGTCCGCTGGGTGTCCTCCGTCGAAACTATTGCGTAATCTCCGGTGCGTGCATTTTATCATTTGGTTCAGAGGAGAAACCAAACGGCCACGCGTGATTTATCATCGAATAAATATGTGAAAAACACCTTGAGGATTGATTCTAAACAACGTTTGCCATTTTTCTGTCGATATTATGGAGTTAATTTGGAAAAAAGTTTGCCGTTGTAATGACTGAATTTTCGGGGGTTTTTCTCAGCCAAACGTGATGAACAAAACGGAGCGATTTCTCCTACACAAATAATATTTTTGGAAAAACTGAACATTTGCTAGCTAACTGAGAGTCTCCTCATTGAAAACATCCGAAGTTCTTCAAAGGTAAATTATTTTATTTGAATGCTTTTCTTGTTTTTGTGAAAATGTTGCCTGCTGAATGCTAGGCTTAATGCTATGCTAGCTATCAATACTCTTACACAAATGCTTGTGTAGCTATGGTTGAAAAGCATTTTTTTTAAATCTGAGATGACAGTGTTGTTAACAAAAGGCTAAGCTTGTGAGCCAATATATTTATTTTATTTCATTTGCGATTTTCATGAATAGTTAACGTTGCGTAATGGTAATGAGCTTGAGGCTATAATTACGCTCCCGGATACGGGTTTGCTCGTCGCAACAGCTTGGAAAATTCCAGAAAATGATGTCATGGCTTTAGAAGCTTCGGATAGGCTAATTGACATTATTTGAGTCAATTGGAGGTGTGCCTGTGGATGTATTTCAAGGCCTACCTTCAAACTCAGTGCCTCTTTGCATGACATCATGGGAAAATCAAAAGAAATCAGCCAAGACCTCAGAAAATAAATTGTAGACCTCTACAACTCTGGTTCATCCTTGGGAGCAATTTACAAACGCTTGAAGGTACCACATTCATCTGTACAAACAATAGTACGCAAGTATAAACACCATGGGACCACGCAGCCATCACACCGCTCAGGGAGGAGACACGTTCTGTCTCCTAGAGATAAACGTACTTTGGTGTGAAAAGTGCAAATCAATCCCAGAACAACAGCAAAGGACCTTGTGAAGATTCTGGAGGAAACAGGTACAAAAGTATCTATAGCTACAGTAAAACGAGTCCTATATCGACATAACCTGAAAGGCCGCTCAGCAAGGAAGAAGCCACTCCTCCAAAACCGCCATAAAAAAGCCTGACTATGGTTTGCAACTGCACATGGGGACAAAAATTGTACTTTTTGGAGAAATGTCCTCTGGTCTGATGAAACAAAAATAGAACGGTTTGGCCATAATGATGATATGTTTGGAGGAAAAAGGGGAGGCTTGCAAGCTGAAGAACACTACACCATCCCAACTGTGAAGCACGGGGGTGGCAGCATCATATTGTGGGGGTGCTTTGCTGCAGGAGGGACTGGTGCACTTCACAAAATACAGTGCCTTGCGAAAGTATTCGGACCCCTTGAACTTTGCGACCTTTTGCCACATTTCAGGCTTCAAACATAAAGATATAAAACTGTATTTTTTTGTGAAGAATCAACAACAAGTGGGACACAATCATGAAGTGGAACGACATTTATTGGATATTTCAAACTTTTTTAACAAATCAAAAACTGAAAAATTGGGCGTGCAAAATTATTCAGCCCCTTTACTTTCAGTGCAGCAAACTCTCTCCAGAAGTTCAGTGAGGATCTCTGAATGATCCAATGTTGACCTAAATGACTAATGATGATAAATACAATCCACCTGTGTTTAATCAAGTCTCCGTATAAATGCACCTGCACTGTGATAGTCTCAGAGGTCCGTTAAAAGCGCAGAGAGCATCATGAAGAACAAGGAACACACCAGGCAGGTCCGAGATACTGTTGTGAAGAAGTTTAAAGCCGGATTTGGATACAAAATGATTTCCCAAGCTTTAAACATCCCAAGGAGCACTGTGCAAGCGATAATATTGAAATGGAAGGAGTATCGGACCACTGCAAATCTACCAAGACCTGGCCGTCCCTCTAAACTTTAAGCTCATACAAGGAGAAGACTGATCAGAGATGCAGCCAAGAGGCGCATGATCACTCTGGATGAACTGCAGAGATCTACAGCTGAGGTGGGAGACTCTGTCCATAGGACAACAATCAGTCGTATATTGCACAAATCTGGCCTTTATGGAAGAGTGGCAAGAATAAAGCCATTTCTTAAAGATATCCATAAAAAGTGTTGTTTAAAGTTTGCCACAAGCCACCTTGGAGACACATCAAACATGTGGAAGAAGGTGCTCTGGTCAGATGAAACCAAAATAGAACTTTTTGGCAACAATGCAAAACGTTATGTTTGGCGTAAAAGCAACACAGCTGAACACACCATCCCCACTGTCAAACATGGTGGTGGCAGCATCATGGTTTGGGCCTGCTTTTCTTCAGCAGGGACAGGGAAGATGGTTAAAATTGATGGGAAGATGGATGGAGCCAAATACAGGACCATTCTGGAAGAAAACCTGATGGAGTCTGCAAAAGACCTGAGACTGGGACGGAGATTTGTCTTCCAACAAGACAATGATCCAAAACATAAAGCAAAATCTACAATGGAATGGTTAAAAAATAAACATATCCAGGTGTTAGAATGGCCAAGTCAAAGTCCAGACCTGAATCCAATCGAGAATCTGTGGAAAGAACTGAAAACTGCTGTTCACAAATGCTCTCCATCCAACCTCACTGAGCTCGAGCTGTTTTGCAAGGAGGAATGGGAAAAAATGTCAGTCTCTCGATGTGCAAAACTGATAGAGACATACCCCAAGCGACTTACAGCTGTAATCGCAGCAAAAGGTGGCGCTACAAAGTATTAACTTAAGGGGGCTGAATAATTTTGCACGCCCAATTTTTCAGTTTTTGATTTGTTAAAAAAGTTTGAAATATCCAATAAATGTCGTTCCACTTCATGATTGTGTTCCACTTGTTGTTGATTCTTCACAAAAAAATACAGTTTTATATCTTTATGTTTGAAGCCTGAAATGTGGCAAAAGGTCGCAAAGTTCAAGGGGGCCGAATACTTTCGCAAGGCACTGTAGATGGCATCATGAGGGGGGAAATTATGTGGATATATTGAAGCAACATCTCAAGACATCAGTCAGGAAGTTCAAACTTGGTCGCAAATGGGTCTTCCAAATGGACAATGAGCCCAAGCATACTACCAAAATTGTGGCAAAATGGCTTAAGGACAACAAAGTCAATGTATTGGAGGGGCCATCACAAAGCCATCACAAACCTCAATCCTATAGAAAATTTGTGGGCAGAACTGAAAAAACGTGTGCGAGCAAGGAGGCCTTACAAACCTGACTCAGTTACACCAGCTCTGTCAGGAGGAATGGGACAAAATTCACCCAACTTATTGTGGGAAGCTTGTGGAAGGCTACCCGAAATGTTTGACCCCATTTAAACAATTTAAAGGCAATGCTACCATTTTTAAAAATAACCTTCCGGTTACTAGTCCAACGCTCTAACCACTAGGCTACCCTGCCACCCCTAATACTAATTGAGTGTATGTAAACTTCTGACCCACTGGTAATGTGATGAAATAAATTAAAGCTGAAATAAATAATTATTTCTGCTATTATTCTGACATTTCACATTCTTAAAATAAGGTGGTGATCCTAACTGATATAAGTCAGGGAATCTTTACTAGGATTAAATGTCAGGAATTGTGAAAAACTGAGTTTAAATGTATTTGGCTAAGGTGTATGTAAACTTCCAACAATGCATTAACTAAATCAAACCCATATCGTGATCGTGTTACATTAGGCTATTAGCCTGTTACCTTATTTCGCCTTAAATTATTTCAGATACAGGAGGAAGAAATTGTGTGAACCCTTTGAAATTACCTGAATTTCTGCATAAATGTGACCTGATGTTGATCCAATTCACAACAATGGACAAACAGTGTGCTTAAACTAATAACACACAAATGATTGTATTTTTCTTATCTATATTGAATACATCAGTCATAGTGTAGGTTGGGAGTATGTGGACTTTGGAGTCAGGAGTCATCTAACCTGGAGTCTAATCAATGAGACGAGATTGGATATGTTGGTTAGACATGCCCTGCCCTATAAAAAACATTTACAACATTTGAGTTTGCTATTCACAAGAAGCATTTCCTGATGTGAACTATGCCTCAAACAAAAGAGATCTCAGAAGACCTAAGATTAAGAATTGGGTTACAAAAGTATCTCTTAAAGCCTTGATGTTCATCAGTCCACAGTAAGACAAATAGTCTATAAATGGAGAAAGTTCAGCACTGTTGCTACTCTCCCTAGGAGTGGCCGTCCTGCAAAGATAACCTCATTGAGCATTCTGTGTTGTGCTCTTACAGTTAAGAATCCAAGAGTGTCAGCTAAAGACTTACAGAAATCTCTGTAATATGCTAACATCTCTGTTGACGAGTCTATGATATGTGAAACACTAAACAAGAATGGTGTTCATTGGAGGACACCACCGGAGAACACATTGCTGTCCAAAAACAAACATTGCTGCACGTCTGAAGTTCGCAAAAGAGCACCTGGACGTTCCACAGCGCTACTGGCAAAATATTCTGTGGATAGATAAAACTAAAGTTTAGTTGTTTGGAAGGAACATGCAACACTATGTGTGGAGAAAAAAAGGCACCGAACACAAACATCAAAACCTCATCCCAACTGTAAAGTATGGTGGAGAGAGCATAATGGTTTGGGACTGCTTTACTGCCTCGGGGCCTGGACAGCTTGCCATCATCGACAGAAAAATGAATTCCCAAGTTTATCAAGACATTTTGTACGAGAATGTAAGGCTATCTGTCTGCCAATTGAAGCTCAACAGAAGTTGGGTGATGCAACAGGACAACGACCAAAAACACAGAAGTAAATCAACAACAGAATGGTTTCAACAGAAGAAAATACGCCTTCTGGAGTGGCCCAATCAGAGTCCTGACCTCAACCCGATTAAGATGCTGTGGCATGACCTCAAGAGAGCGGTTCAAACCAGACATCACAAGAATATTACTGAACTGAAACAGTTTTGTAAAGACAAATGGTCCAAAATTCCTCCTGACCGTTGTGCAGGTCTGATCTGCATTTACAGAAAACGTTTTGTTGAGGTTATTGCTGCCAAATTAGGGTCAACCAGTTATTAAAACCAAGGGTTAACATACTTTTTCCATACTGCACTGGCAATGTTTACACGGTGTGTTCAATAAAGACATGAAAACATATAATTGTTTGTGTGTTATTAGGTTAAGCACTGTGTTTGTTTATTGTTGTGACCTAGATGAAGATCAGATCAAATTTTATGACCAATTTATGCAGAAGTCCAGGTCATTCCAAAGGGTTCACATACTTTTTCTTGTCACTGTATATATTTTGAACAAAACCGTTACGATAGCAGTATACAATGTTTACAGAACATGTGTTTTTAGAAAAGATATAGAGATTAAAGGGTCATGAATGAGTTTTCTTTCACTTACGTGTGAATAAGTCTCATACAGTAGTATTTTTTGGACTGTCCTGTACTCCACTAAGAGCTTGCTTACATAACTAGCGTTCTGAGATCAGCTCCTGTACGCAAGCAGCAGCTCTCCATGTTAGTTCTTTCAAAAGACCTGATTTTGATAATTTGTCCATGCTGGAATCTTATGGAAACTACGACTTATGAATGTTACCATATTTATCTTTTGACCATACACAACATGGAATGTGGAGGGTCTTCACTTAGACAATATTATCAATACTTATGAATAGTATAATTGCGATCCTGGCCAGATATTAATTGTAGTTAACAGAAACACTTTACGTAAAGCTAACATGTCAAGTGCTTTATGACTTGTTTATAAACTATTTTATGCATGTATATTAAGCATTTTTTGGGGAAAATAGCAGTTATGCATTTAGGATAATTATGAGATAAGCAAATGAACGAACCCCTTATGTCTTATCGCAAGTATGATATTGCATTTTAACAATATCATGCATTATACGTGTTGGAGTTAAATGAATCATCCACTCAAAAACTATTTTGGTATTTCCATTAGTCCAATGTTGATACAGTCCCAAAATGTTTTGCATGTCAGCAGTCAAGTTAAGATATGGGACTTTCAAGAAGAAAAGTGTAACTTGCCACATCATCATCACTTGCCACATCATCATGAGTCTGTATCAAGTGGACTAATGAAAAAACTAAATATTTGGAGTGGATTATTCCCTTAAGTTAAGTGCTACAATGTAAACCAGGGGTGTCAAACTCATTCCATGAAGGGCCTAGTGTCTGCATGTTTCTGTTTTTTTCCTTTCAATTAAGACCTAGAAAACCAGGTGAGCGGACACGCCCTCTGTGGAATGAGTTTGACACGTGCTGTAAACAATAGTTATGATTGTTCACTGCTGACCCAAATGGCCCCTACTGATGTAAATGTGTTACTATTATCAAACAAGTTGGAAAGAAATGCACACACACTTTACTTAAATATGAACTTAAGCCTAGACTAAATCCGTATCGTCAAAGATCCGTGCCATAGCGTGATTGACATTTAAAGGCAATGTTCCCATGTTCGTGGAGACTGCTTTCACAGTAAAAGCTGCATATGTTGGCTCAATCGGAAATGATCTTTAAATTTCAATTGCGCTATAACACAGATCTTCCACAATAAGGGTTGAATCCAGCCCTTAAACATACTTTGATTTAACATACTTAAGAATCAAGTTAAGTATGCACTACATTACTCACTAATGAAATTAGGTGATTGCACGTGTTGCTGTCATTGGTAAACAATAATTGTGCATTGCCGTTGATGTGTTAACAGAATGTACGCGTTCAGGTCTCCATGATACGGAGAAGTCAACAGCTTGTTTATTATTTGAACACATATAGCTTCACATGCAGTATAGTATAATAATGTTTAAGGGGCCAGTGCCTAAGTAAGGGGATATTGCATTATTCATGAGAAGAATGACACTGTACTCTATGCATTGCAATGCTCAAATGTTTCAAAATATTATAGCATGCTTTTGTTAATTGATACTCTCCCAAAATGGGTAACAACAACGATGTCATTTGGTTGGTGCATATTGTTAGTAATGTACATTTATTCTTCATGATGTTTACCTAAAATCACATGCCTATTCAAATGTACATGCATTTACCACTCTTATGGAAACTTGATGTACATCCTTGTGCCAGCTGCATTGATGCATGTGAACAATATTTGATACATTTGAGGGTAAAAAGTGATTTATTCTTGGCTTAGTTCACCTGTTTTTTTCTCTTTTGGAAAATAATTGGTGGAACATGTAACATGGCATTAATGGATAACCCTCTGTGTTGGTCTTTCTTGTGGTGATATCACAGAGGAGGTTCGTTTAGAACAATTGAGAGAGTCCTGATGGAGTGCATCACAATTCCAGACAGTCATCTGGGGCTCTATCTTGATTGCACACAACAACAAAATATCACTTTATCTGCACTGATTGGAAAAGACTTGAAAGATTCAAATAATATGGCGGAAGCTCTTTTTTTTTTTTTTACTTAATAAAAAATGTTTACCCCTTTTTCTCCCCAATTTTCATGGTATCCAATTGTTTTAGTATCCAATTGTTTTAGTCTCATCGCTACAACTCCCGTACGGGCTCGGGAGAGACGAAGGTTGAAAGCCATGCATCCTCCGATACACAACCCAACCAAGCCGCACTGCTTCTTAACACAGCGCACATCCAACCCGGAAGCCAGCCGCACCAATGTGTCAGAGGAAACACCGTGCACCTGGCAACCTTGGTTGGCGTGCACTGCGCCCGGCCCGCCACAGGAGTCGCTGGTGCGCGATGAGACAAGGATATCCCTACCGGCCAAAACCTCCCTAACCGACGCTAGGCCAATTGTGCGTCGCCCCACAGACCTCCCGGTCGCGGCCGGTTACGACAGAGCCTGTGCGCGAACCCAGGGCCTCTGGTGGCACAGCTGGCGCTGCAGTACAGCGCCCTTAACCGCTGCGCCACCCGGGAGGCGGCGGAAAGCTCTTAACGTGGTCAGTTCTTTCAGATCAGTGTGATAAAGGAGAGGACGCTAGGAGAGGACGGACATTTTAGACAATTGAGAAAGATCCTACCAGCTATTGAGCTAGTCCTTGAGTGCATCCCAAATGGCACTCTATTCCCTATAGGTCACCTGGTCAAAAATGAGTACACTATATAGGGAATAGGGTGCCATTTGGGATCCAACCCTTCCATGCATGAGCCTGGTCAGTAAAACCTAATAATGTACCGCACCTTGTTTTTAAAGTCCTAGGCCCAGACTCCCAGCCACACACCCCCAAGTCCCGTAATGCACCAAAAAAACCTTTTACGCTGATTGATTCTCTGTTGCATATCAGCACCCCCTGAAAAAAAATACAAAAGTATAATCTCACACAAAAGTAGTGCACTGGGCCTTTACTAGTCCTGTATTAGCAGACCGAACTAGCTGTCTGTAGTGCGGACAAAACAAACTGTTCAGCACCCCCACCCCCATTCATCTTCCCGCGGCTATGCTCTGTTGATTTCATTAAAATGTGAGCATGATTACTTCAGACGTTTAAACAACGTAAAACTATTTTTGTGGTCAGTTCAGGGGAGCTGCCTAGTACCACTGTGTATGTACATACTACTTTAATGTCATGTGAAGAGAGAGAGAGAGAATTGGTTACACTTGAAGGGTACATGCATAAGGACTTGTTGTTGACAGTTGACAAGCATTTAGTAAAGGTACTGCTTATGAATGCAGTATATGGGTAATGAAGTGCTTATGCAGTTACCCTTCAAGTAAAGTGTTACTAAAAGATCAACCATTAATATAAATATATAATGAGGACAGTAATGTGATTTATGCACATGTCACGATATTCATATGTTTCCTGTAATGATACTGTAAATGTAATTGCAAGCACAAATGAGAGTATTTGTAAAGATATGTAAAATACTATTTATAATAAATGATATTTTATACATAGCCGTCGGCTGTTTGGTTTCGACGTTTTTGTTGTTGTTGTTCATTTCATTTAAATGAGACCATGGTCATTTCAAACACAATTGTGTGATGTTGAAGAAATAACTATTTATTCGATAGGGGCAAAAATGTAAGTAGACAAAGTTCCATGTCAATAGGTGAAGCCACCATTATAACAATGATAAGATACAGGACAGTCTCCTATCATCATCAACAGTAGAAGAACAAACCCTTGCACATGCATCATCTCACACTTATAGTACAGTGATAGCAGAGGAGGCTGGTGGGAGGAGCTATAGAGGACAGGCTCATTGTAATGGCCAGAATGGAATTAATGGAACGGAGTTAAACATGTGGTTTACATATGTTTGATACCGTTCCATTTATTCCATTCCAGCCAATCATGTTAGGTAAGAGACAAGGGGTTGAATCTAGCTGGATAACACCTGCATGGCCTGGCTGCCTCCTGAAGGAGCAGAATATTTACTGAACGCTATGTATAAAAACATCACATTAACATCCAATTAACACGACACCGGGCCCTCTTCCCTGACAGAGATGGATACAGATATCAACATAGAGAGAAAAGAGAGACTCAGTCGGACACAGAGAGAAATAGAAACAAAGTGAAAGAGAAAAAAAAGGGAGTGAGGGATCCAGTGACGGAGGAACACACAATGGCCCATGTAGAACCGAGGTCAGTCACTGCCAACCTAAATATTAGGGCCGGCTCACTGGGTGACGAACTGCATCTATACAAGCACATTATTAGTAAGAACAGCCTACATGACTAACACTAACATGGGGCACCCTTTGAAGCAACCTTTACGTGTGATGAAATTATTGCTATACTTGTAATCCGTCACGAAAAGGCTTGTGTGGCGGGTTTCTTATCATAAACTGTTTAAGATTTAACGCTGCAGATCGTATTCTCTTCTTGACTGGATATTTGGATTCTCGGGATGTCATAAGACCCATTTAAGCTTGTGTCTCAAATAGATCCCTATATGATGCACTACATTTGACCAGAGCCCTATTGCCCCTGGTAAAAAGTAGTGCACTAGCTAGGGAATAGGATGCCATCTTTGGATGTGACCTAAATCCCTTTCAGAGTAGTGTTAGGCTAGTCTAATTAGCAGGGTTTTCTCCCCCGACACTACATGTTAGTTAAACTGACACAGATCTGCTGATCCCTTTAGTGCTATGAGACAGATACAGGATTAGCACAGTCAATGGAATATACTGAGGTGCTTTCAGCCATTCCATTACAGGAGATGTATAATGCTGATTTTGGGGTTAAACAGATCCAAAACATCCAAGGTTGGATACTGCAAGCCTCACTGTCAGGTTATCAACAAATTACCACTGAACAGCATCCATTGTTTTTCAATATATGCGTTTTACTATATGCACCCAAATATTAAGCAGCAGTTCTCATAGGTACAGGTAGTTTGGCGGACAGGTTTCTTATACTGTAGGTCACTTTCTTATAGTCACATACGTACATGGGTCCAGTGTTTTCCTCAGCAGGTCTCATTGATAGTCCCCACTGTGGGTGGGTAGTAAAGGACAGGTTTGCTCTCCCCACAGAGCAGAGTGCACTGTGGGGTGGTTACAGTGGGTTGTTCTCCCCACATGGCAGAGTGCACTGTGGGGTGGTTACAGTGGGTTGTTCTCACCACACAGCAGAGTGCACTGCGGGGTGGTTACAGTGGGTTGTTCTCACCACATGGCAGAGTCCACTTACATTTAAGTCATTTAGCAGATGCTCTTATCCAAAGCAACTTACAGGGTCAATTAGGGTTGAAGTGCCTTACTCAAGGGCACAGAGATTTTTCACTTAGTCAGCTCAGGATTTGAACCAGCAACCTTTTGGTTACTGGCCTAACGCTCTTAACTGCTAGGCTACCCGAGTCCACTGTGGGGTGGTTTAAGGTGGGTTGTTCTCCCCACATAGCAGAGTCAGCACTGTGTGTTGGTGAGTTAGGATGAGTTCTGCCTCCCTTCCAACAGTCTCTGTGGGGTTGGTGATTTAGGGTGGGTTGTGTTCCCACTCCAGTCCGATCTGGGCAAAGCAATAGAGGAAGGCTAACATGGGTGGAGCCACTGTACACCAACCTGGAGAGAGACAGAGAGACACACCCTTAGATGCCAGCAACACATCCACATTCACTTGTTTACAGTACACCCATAATTTCACAGTACATACACTACCGTTCAAAAGTTTTGAGTCACTTAGAAATGTCCTTGTTTTTGAAAAAACAAACAAATTGTCCATTAAAATAACATGAAATTGATCAGAAATGCAGTGTAGACATTGTTAATGTTGTAAATGATGGGATTGAGATCCGGACTCTTCGCTGGCCATGGCAGAACACTAACATTCATGTCTTGCAGGAAATCAGCCATACTGCTCGTTCTGTACGTGGTGGCATTATCATGCTGGAGGGTCATGTCAGGATGAGCCTGCAGGAAGGGAACCACATGAGGGAGGAGGATGTCTTCCCTGTAACGCATAGAATTGAGATAGCTTGTTGTCATTACAGGCACAGTCCGATGATGCTGTGACACACCACCCCAGACCATGACGGACCCTCCACCTCCAAATCGATCCCGCTTCAGAGTACAGGGTCATTCCTTCGACGATAAATGCGAATCCAACCATCACTCACCCCTGGTGAGACAAAACCGCGACTCGTCAGTGAAGAGCACTTTATGCCAGTCCTATCTAATCCAGCGATGGTGGGTTTGAACCCATAGGCGACGTTGTTGCCGGTGATGTCTGGTGTCGGCCTACAAGCCCTTAGTCCAGCCTCTCTCAGCCTATTGCAGACAGTCTGAGCACTGATGGAGGGATTGTGCGTTCCTGGTGTAACTCAGGCAGTTGTTGTTGCCATCCTGCCACTGCGAGGACGATCAGCTGTCCTTCCTGTCTTCCTGTAGCACTGTCTTAGGCATCTCACAGTACGGACATTGCAATTTATTGCCCTGGCCACATCTTCAGTCCTCATGCCTCCTTGCAGCATGCCTAAGGCACATTCATACAGATGAGCAGGGACCCTGTACATCTTTCTTTTGGTGTTTTTCAGAGTCAGTAGAAAGGCCTCTTTAGTGTCCTAAGTTTTCATAACTGTGACCTTAATTGCCTACCGTCTGTAAGCTGTTAGTGTCTTAACGACCTTTCCACAGGTGCATGTTCATTAACTGTTTATGGATCATTGAACAAGCATGGGAAACAGTGTTTAAACCCTTTACAATGAACATCTGTGAAGTTATTTGGATTTTTACGAATTATCTTCGAAAGACAGGGTCCTGAAAAGGGAAGTTTAGCCCTTACACAGCCTGGAGGTGTGTTGGGTCATTGTCCTGTTGAAAATCTAAATGATAGTTCCACTAAGCACAAACTGGATGGTGTATAAACAGAATGCTGTGGTAACTATGCTGGTTAAGTGTGCCTTGAATTCTAAATAAATCACAGACAGTGTCCCCAGCAAAGCATCCCCACACCACTTCCTCCATGCTTCACGGTGGGAACCACACATGCAGAGATCACCTACTCTGCGTCTCAAATCTCAAATTTGTACTCATCAGACCAAAGGACAGATTTCCACCGGTCTAACGTCCATTGCTCGTGTTTCATGGCCCAAGCAAGTTCCTTTTTCTTATTGGTGTCCTTTAGTAGTGGTTCTTTGCAGAAATTCAACCATGAAGGCCTGATTCACGCAGTCTGCTCCGAACAGTTGATGTTGAGATGTGTTTGTTCCTTGAACTTTGAGCATTTATTTGGTCTGCAGTTAACTAATGATCCTTATCCTCTGCAGCAGAGGTAACTCTGGGTCTTCCTTTCCTGTGGCGGTCCTCATGACAGCCAGTTTCATCATAGCGCTTTATGGTTTTTGCAGCTGCACTTGAAGAAACTGTTGACATTTTCCGGATTGACTGACCTTCACGTCTTAAAGTAATGATAGACTGTCATTTGTCTTTAGTTATTTGAGCTGTTCTTGCCATAATACGGACTTGGTCTTTCACCAAATCTTCTCCATACCACCCCTACCATGTCACAATACAACTGATTGGCTCAAACACATTAAGGAAATAAATTCCACAAGGCACACCTGATAATTGAAATGCATTCCAGGTGACTACCTCATGAAGCTGGTTGAGAGAATGCCAAAAGTGTATAAGAATATTTTGAAGATAAATACACAAGCAGTGTATTACACAAGCAGTCAAGGTTCTCAAAATGTCTGTCCTTGCTCACAGACACCTCCTTCCACTCTCCACCTCCTCTGACTCATCTCCAGCCTCTCACCTTGCTGCTCCAGCCCATTCCTCCCCTCTACTTGTTAATGGAATTTTTATCAATGATGACTAATTATGTATACATTTCAATCAGGACTGACTAATCCGAATACTATTATGTTACTGTATATGTACTAATCAGAATACTATTATGTTGCTGTATATGTATGAGTTTTCTTTCTTGATCCCAGTGCTGAATATAATGTGTGTAAATGTGGTCAAGAGTTAGAACAATGACTGTCTGTTCCTTGGTAGAAATGAATGAACGATATCTTCAGACTGGCTAGAATGCTTATCTACACAAGAAGACCTTGGCTCATAAATTATATTAAATTGGTAGGGAGACGATGTGGGGAGGCTTGAGATACTGCCTTTGTACCAGGGTGGGAGAAGAGACGGGTTGGTACTGGAACTAATGACGTCATTTTCAGTTTATAACCTGTGGTAAACTGTATCGTGTTCAGTACTCTCGTGAATAAATTCTGCTGATTGACTTTAAGACTGGGCTCTGTCCATTATTATAGAATAAGGGTCTTAAAAATCCTTATGAATTGACAGAGTGTTTCATTTTAATTGGGTATTAAAACATAGAGCAATTTAATTCCTTTAACAATTGGTCCTCCGAACCGGGATCTAAAATACCCGTCTCTGCCATCTGGAGGTCGTACGCCGGAAAAATCGTGCACGAGCGGGTCTGGTCCCGTTATTTAAGACCTGGCCTCTGAATTGAGGTTAAAAAACAGGCCGATATTCACCCCAGACGACAGGTACGGTGACTAGATCCAAACGAACAGTGCTTTTCCCAGTCGGCAGCCGGTCAGTAGCCTTTATTCTCAAATTTGGGAGGGATTATTTAGGATATTTTTTGATTAAATGTTATAAAGGAGTTTGGATTTAATCAATGTTAGGTGCTTGAATATGAACAAATACAACGGGTTTCTTTTAACCAAAATCGATAGGAAGGAAACAGGTCTGAAATTGACCTGTGGTAAGGTGCACTACCATAAATAAACTAGAGCTTAATAAATCCTGGTTTTGCAAGCCGGAATGTTATTAAGGAGAGATATAGTACGCATTGGGGAATTAGGACACTTGTTCCGTACAAATAGGATACCATTAATTCAAAAAACATACCTAAATAAAGTTTGAACCTGAGTAGTCTATCTGTATATGGGAAGTAGTCTGACTATGAAGAAGTAGCAGATAGATATATATAAAACAGGTGAGGATAAATTAGGCTTGGTGAGAAGGCAGGGTAATTCTAGGCGAACAGAATAATTGAGCCTGTACAGTGCTAAAATAAATTAATATCTACGGGGAGGACAGGGTAACTTAGTCTAGAGTAGTGAGATATGAGATATTAACGTTGAAAGTCCCAAGGAGAATATCCTACGGGTGAAATGTAATGTCCGATCAAAAGTCATCTATAGACGTGGTTTCCAGGAAGGAGAAATACATACTGATTATCATTAAAGAGAGACACAAATAGTCAGACAGAAAAGCAATTAAAGTAACTAAGTAACGGTAAATAGCAGATTCATAGAAATACACTCACATAGGAGGTAAAATTAAATATAGAAAGGCATAGATAAGTGATTAAATACCATAGCTACTAGTAACGGTAAGGATTAAGGATGGGTGGAAATTCCTCAAAGGAAGTGCCGGAACTAACGGGAGACGAGCGTTATATGAAACAGAGAGACAAGAGAAACATTGATTTTGGTCTAAGATGGAGAAAGAAATATGATTTTGATGGCTGTCTAAATGTAGAAAAGCTGGAATCACTTATAAAACAGTGGAACATAAGGAATGTGGGAAAAAATGTGAAAAAGCAGAATAAACAGGGGTTATACACAGCCAGAGTTTGGCTTTCAGAAGCAAAAAAGAGAGTGGGAGGAGCAGATAGTAGTAAATCTAAGAAGAGTCAAGATGCGCTGCCCTCCGCTCCCGTAGATGAAAAAGTTAACCAATTGGGTGGAGGTGAGGGTAACAAACTATATCCTTCTCGATTATACCAAGAATACAGAGGTAGTCCAGTCGATGAAATAGTGGTTGTGAGAATACGGCTGCAGGAGCTACCTGCGAAATTACCACCCATATATGTGAATCCTGCTGAAGCCGAGGGAGGTATAATAGAGTTAGAAAAGGGAATAAAGTCGAGAAAAGTGGATAATGTGAGTCAAAAGAAAAATATAATTTTTTAAAATTGTAACGTAATTGGACATTTCGCCCGGGAGTGTAACACTCCCTGCAAACATCACCACCAATGTTGTAATTTAACTGAGGGGAAGGTCAGAGGCGACAATCGGGTAAAAAAAAAAAAGAAGGGTCAGATACAAAGAGAGTGAGATTAATGAGAATCCTAACTGAGGGAAAACTTTGGGTTGTTAAATTAGGGCTATTTTCTGTTGTCCAGAGGCCGAAGTTACAAATACAGGCAACTGTAAAATGGGTCTATTTGCGGAGAATCTCAGTTAGTTCCATAGTGTTGGTGGTATAGTGGTGAGCGTAGCAGTCTTACAAACTGCAGTCCAGGGTTCGGTTCCCGGCCGAGGCGGTTAACTAAAATTGATTTTAGATTGTAATTCATCTATTTTTATGTTTTGCCTGAAAAAATACGGTCGCTAGTGTTTGTATAATATATGAACTGAACGTTTAATATGTGGTTTTAGATTGAATTGAAAAAAGTAGTCATTAAAAATAATGGCGAGACAATTTCGATGTAATACGCTATTTTGCCCAAAATGATCTGCTAGAATAATGTATTTAGATGGGAGTCGCATCTAAATAAATGTATTATAGAAGAGAAAGTCACCTAAAGTTAAATGTAGGGAATAACGGAGAGATACGATAACCAGGATGTTATATTTTTATGAATCGACGGACATACGATAAATTTAAACAGAGAAAATGGGTTGTGGCATTTAGAGGGAAAATGCATGCATTATAGCTTAGAGTTACTTTTCAAAATACATTTTTTTAAAAAGGAGCTAAGTATCGTAAGGATAGTCTGAAAAGATGCTACAGCTAGCAACGGAATTGCTAGGCATTCAATGGGGCTATATAGTCCAACACTTTGGACTATAAAATAGGTAAGAATAGTTTAATCGTAAAAAGTTGTGATTGTTTTCCCGAGTATTGATTTTTGGTTAGGTAACGCCAGTGAATTCGAACAAGAAGTTAACGTATTCTAAAAACACTATCTGTTTTCATTACGGGAAACAAGTAAATGTCTTATCTTAAAGGGACAGTGCACGTTTATCACAGTGGTTTGAGTGTATGGCAGTGTATAAAATATTTTGGGACGACAATTTGAAGATAGACCGAATGAGTTACATGAAACATCGAGGGATTTAAAACGAATGATGTGAAGGGATTATCATAATTATTAGGTTTCGTTGTTGTAGTAAAAGTTTGGGTTAAGGGGATTTCCCTGTTCCCAGAGACAAGATATCTTAAAGGGGTACACTCACATCCGGATTATTAGGAGTTTTAATTAGACAAGTGAATAACGTATTGGGAATAGAGTCGTAATTAAAATTCTAAGTCAAAGACAAGACAGTTACTTAAATCAAAATTAATTATATTTAATAACGAAGAGACAATTACGATTTATGCCCATCGAAATGTTTTTATAAAATTAGCGAATTTAGAGATATTGGTTGGTGTTGTAAATTATAATTCAAGATTTGAACAGATGTGATAAATTAGGTTTGGTTTATCGAACCCGTACTACTGTTGCTGCAGACAGCCAACAATTATTTACAATTCATTGAAAGTCGTTGCGGATAGGGTCGAGGTTGAGCGCTTGTTGATGACATCACTCGCAAGGCACTTTTGTCGCCACGGAAATTATGTTGTGACTGGGTGTAACGGAGAAAATTGTTTGTCTTTTAGAAGGAAAATGCGTGCATTACTGTTTTGAGTCACTTTTCAGAAGTTGATAAAAATTTCAAAATACAATTTTAAAAAGTAGTTTGTGAGTCGTCAGGATAGTCAGGAAAGATGCTAAAAACTAGCAGCTGATTCGCTAGGTGAACATCAGATTTGTGGCGTTTATTTGGACTGTATTAGGCTATGAGAAAGGGAGACTGGATGTCTGAATCGTAAAACATCGTGATAATGGATTCTGATGGTTATTGACTCCTGGTTTGATTGTTTATGTAACGCCAGTGAATTTGAGCACTGTTTCCATTATGCGGAACAATGTTAGGGTATTAACGTTGAAAAGCAACCTCTATAGAAAAACATAAGCATAAGCATATGTTTCGGGAAATGATCTAGGTTGGATTTGGTTATTTGAGCTTTTCCCCTGATACGTAGACATCTGTAACAGGGGCAAGTTGTTTTTTTTCTTGAGGAACTAGCAGATGTAAACGTGAGTCTCTGAGTTATTTTGTCATCTGAAGCATTATAGTAGTGAGCTTTTGTATAGTTCGTTTTTTTGCTGATATAAGTGGTTTGTTTATTTGGTTACTGGTTATGGTCAATTTTAGGGATTGATTTAACTTAGTTAAATATTGTATTCTGGTGTGTTTAAGTAGGATTCCTTATTCCGGGACGGATGGAAGTTATCTAAAATATGTAAGTTGAAGGAGCCATGGGAGAATGCGATTGCATTTTTATTAAATATCTGGGATTAAATGACGGATTTCTTACACTGAGAAATGTACGACATTTGCGGCAGAGGGAAAAAGTGATACATTGGATAATAATGTTATCAGGTTAATTGTATCTAAGGGTAGCATGTTCATTTAAGTAAACATATACATAGACGTTGCTTAAAACTTATGATTAATGATTTGAGTCAAAGGGGAATTATCATTAGGTTTATAGTTCACTTTTGAGTTTCTGAATCGAAGTAGCATAGTGAATGCTAGTTAGGCGGGTTGTGTTCTTCTGGAAAAATTTAGGTTTAGGTGTCTCACTTTTAGATGTTTCCTGGGATTATAATCTTGGGGAGAGTGGGTGAGATAGCGGCCATAAACGACCAAATTGAAAAAGGCCTGGAAGTTTTGTTTATTCATCAAGGTTTGCAAATATATACACATAAAACATTTGTTAGGACTATTTGTTTTAGTGCAAAGGTATTTTAAAGAGGCACGCTCACATATGGAACTTTATGAGTTTTTATTTTATGAGTTTTAATTACACAAGTGAATTATTTTTATTTTAAGGATAAAGGGTTCTTTAATATGTCTAAGGTAGTATGGAACATGACTATAAAAGGGTGGCATGACCTATTGACCTTATCATGGCTATCTTTTGGGGTCTGATCAGCCCCGGGGGAGAGCCATTTGTATATTGAATTTGTGGTCAGTTGGGTTACTCATTTTAAGGTATATTAATTATAATGGAGTTTTAGTTAGGGGTTTAGAATTATTGTTTGAATCACTGAAGATAAAGTGTTTCAGGATTCTGATTTACAATATTACCTGTGAAGTTTTTGAATTGGCTATTATGGATTTGATATTACAACAGAAAATAATTATATTTATCATTGAGAATAAATAGGGGTGATAAATTACTGTAGATAAGGTATTCCACACTATGCAACATATATTAAATTCATGTTATTGTAAGCTAGAATACTGAGGATCCCTGAATGAACGAGCTTGTAAGTGTAGGAAGGATTTTGATATGGTTAGCATTTGTTTAGACTCTGTTGAACTATTAGGAGGTTTTTTAAATAGTATTAAATCTAACAGGAATATAGGACATCTGTGATGATTTAGGATTAAGATAGATTGATTAAGGAAATGTAAGGACTTTAGAGATGGCCACTTACAGACATGTTTTTTCTAAAATCAATGATTTAAAATCGGTAAATATATAAGAACATACAGTGCCTTGCGAAAGTATTCGGCCCCCTTGAACTTTGCGAACTTTTGCCACATTTCAGGCTTCAAACATAAAGATATAAAACTGTATTTTTTTGTGAAGAATCAACAACAAGTGGGACACAATCATGAAGTGGAACGACATTTATTGGATATTTCAAACTTTTTTAACAAATCAAAAACTGAAAAATTGGGCGTGCAAAATTATTCAGCCCCTTTACTTTCAGTGCAGCAAACTCTCTCCAGAAGTTCAGTGAGGATCTCTGAATGATCCAATGTTGACCTAAATGACTAATGATGATAAATACAATCCACCTGTGTGTAATCAAGTCTCCTTATAAATGCACCTGCACTGTGATAGTCTCAGAGGTCCGTTAAAAAGAGCAGAGAGCATCATGAAGAACAAGGAACACACCAGGCAGGTCCGAGATACTGTTGTGAAGAAGTTTAAAGCCGGATTTGGATACAAAAAGATTTCCCAAGCTTTAAACATCCCAAGGAGCACTGTGCAAGCGATAATATTGAAATGGAAGGAGTATCAGACCACTGCAAATCTACCAAGACCTGGCTGTCCCTCTAAACTTTCAGCACATACAAGGAGAAGACTGATCAGAGATGCAGCCAAGAGGCCCATGATCACTCTGGATGAACTGCAGAGATCTACAGCTGAGGTGGGAGACTCTGTTCATAGGACAACAATCAGTCGTATATTGCACAAATCTGGCCTTTATGGAAGAGTGGCAAGAAGAAAGCCATTTCTTAAAGATATCCATAAAAAGTGTCGTTTAAAGTTTGCCACAAGCCACCTGGGAGACACACCAAACATGTGGAAGAAGGTGCTCTGGTCAGATGAAACCAAAATTGAACTTTTTGGCAACAATGCAAAACGTTATGTTTGGCGTAAAAGCAACACAGCTGAACACACCATCCCCACTGTCAAACATGGTGGTGGCAGCATCATGGTTTGGGCCTGCTTTTCTTCAGCAGGGACAGGGAAGATGGTTAAAATTGATGGGAAGATGGATGGAGCCAAATACAGGACCATTCTGGAAGAAAACCTGATGGAGTCTGCAAAAGACCTGAGACTGGGACGGAGATTTGTCTTCCAACAAGACAATGATCCAAAACATAAAGCAAAATCTACAATGGAATGGTTCAAAAATAAACATATCCAGGTGTTAGAATGGCCAAGTCAAAGTCCAGACCTGAATCCAATCGAGAATCTGTGGAAAGAACTGAAAACTGCTGTTCACAAATGCTCTCCATCCAACCTCACTGAGCTCGAGCTGTTTTGCAAGGAGGAATGGGAAAAAATGTCAGTCTCTCGATGTGCAAAACTGATAGAGACATACCCCAAGCGACTTACAGCTGTAATCGCAGCAAAAGGTGGCGCTACAAAGTATTAACTTAAAACCTGTTAAGGATATGGCAGACATATGCCCCCTTTGGAGAGATTGGGTACCCCTAGTAAACTGAAAAAAAAATCTGTCAAAAATTGCTAATATATGCATATAAAAATTATTATTGGATAGAAAACACTCTAAAGCTTCTAAAACCGTTGGAATTATGTCTGTAAGTATAGCAGAACTCACATTCTTCCAAACTAGTTTTTGTGGTCATGAAAGTTGGAGCAACTTTGACGTCATCGCCCCCACCCTTCCCAACCAGTTATGATTCTAGGGAGACTTTCTATCTCTTCCGCTAGATGTCCTCTTTCAGTAGAGCTTTGAATCGTTCAAATCCCGCAAGAATTGACCCTATGGGAGTGAAATTAGTGCGTGCCACGAGAAAATAGGCTGTGCGTAGTGGCGCGAATTGGTCCCAGCCATTCCTTTGTTCCAGCACTCAAGAGAAGGGCAGACGATGGCCGATTGAATTGAAGTTTGTTTTGTGTGTCTAAAACATCATAAAGCTTGCTTCTGCACTTAGTTTGACCTGTTTAGTCGACATATAATATGTAATTTTGAAGTTTTGATGCGCAACTTTTCCGGACCAGAGGACGTTTTGGGTGCATTTCAGCTGATGTTATTAGCAGTAGCTAATACAAAGACGCAAGACTTGAAACCAAACGATGTATTGGGTAAGTATGAAGCCTTCCAGAACATTCTGAACGAAGACCATCGAAGGTAAGGGAATATTTATCCTTAAATCTGTGTTTCTGTTGACTCCAACATTACGTAGAAATGTAGCTTGTATCTGAGCGCCGTCTCAGCATATTGAATAGTGTGCGATTTCTGTAACGTTAAAAATAAATCTAACAAAGCGGTTGCATAAAGAAGCAGTGTATCTTTCTAACTATATGTAGAACATGTATATTTAGTCAAAGTTAATGATGTCTATTTACGTTATCTTGCCGCGCTACCTAGATTTCCTGCGGGCATTTTTGAGTAATTTCTGAACGTGAACTCACTGTAAATGGACATCTATGGATATAAATGGCATATTATTGAAAAAAAAAAAAAAAAGTACTGTGTAACATGTCCTATTACTGTCATCTGATGAAGATTTTCAAAAGGTTAGTGAACGATTTATTTTTTAATCCTGCGTTTGTTGATTGCATGTTTTGGCTATTCAAATGAGCTGTGTCTGGTGGTGGTTTGACATATATATATATGTGCTATGTTTTCGCCGTAAAACATTTTAGAAATCTGAAATCTGAATCTAGATGAACAAGGTGTTTATCTTTCATTTGAGCTATTGGACTTGTTAATGTGTGGAGGTTAAATATTTGTAAGAATATTTTTGCGTTCCATGCGCCACCGTTTCAGCTGAACGTGGGAGGGTTGATTCCCAATTGGGAACCAATATCTTAGACAGGGGGGGCTGAATAATTTTGCACGCCCAATTTTTCAGTTTTTGATTTGTTAAAAAAGTTTGAAATATCCAATAAATGTCGTTCCACTTCATGATTGTGTCCCACTTGTTGTTGATTCTTCAAATACAGTTTTATATCTTTATGTTTGAAGCCTGAAATGTGGCAAAAGGTCGCAAAGTTCAAGGGGGCCGAATACTTTCGCAAGGCACTGTAAGTGTGTGTGTGTGGGGGGGAGGCACCCTATCAAGTTTGAGATCTGCTCCCCTGACAGACAAGAATGAATCTGATACATGACTTTCCCTAGAGAGTTCAGACCTTTACACCTCGTCTAAATGTAGCATGTACAGTTGAAGTTGGAAGTTCACATACACCTTAGCCAAATACAATAAACTCAGTTCACAATTCCTGACACTTAATCCTAGTAAAATTTCCCTGTCTTAGGTCAGTTAGGATGACAACTTTATTTTAACTTCTTTGGGTTAGGGGGCGGTATTTTGACATCCGGATGAAAAGAGTGCCCAAACTACCTGCTACTCAGGCCCAGAAGCTAGGATTTGCATATCATTGATAGATTTGAATAGAAAACACTAATGTTTCTAAAACTGTTACAATAATGTCTGTGAGTATAACAGAACTGAAATGGCAGGCAAAACCTCGAGGACAAACCATCACAAAAAAATAAAATTCATCCTACCACTGATTTCAATGGCTGGCACTTTTATAATAGGGTGAAATTGTGCCCGATTGCAGTTCCTAGGACTTCCACTAAATGTCAACAGTCTTTAGAAAGAGTTTCAGGCTGGTTTTTGGAAAAATGAGCCAGAAATTGTAGTTTTTCTAGGTGGCTCCCATTTTGGCTGTAGTGTTTCCAAGCGTGTGAATGAGAGCACTTTCTTTGGTATTTTTTCCGGTAAAGACAATAACGATTCTCCGTCTTAAATTTGATCATTTATTCGCGTATTTGGGTACCTCAGGTTTGATTATAAACGTTGATTGACTTGTTTGGATAAGTTTATTGGTAACGTTTGGGATTAATTTTGTATGCATTTTGAAGGAGGGAAAACAAGTGTATTATTGACTGAAGCGTGCAAGCTAAACAGAGTTATGGATATAAAGAAGGAGTTTATCGAACAAAAGGACCATTTGTAATGTAATTGGGACCTTTTGGAGTGCCAACAGAAGAAGATCTTCAAAGGCATATATTATATCGCCATTTCTGACTTTTGTGTCGCAACTTTCATGAAAGTTTAATATTTAGTCATTTAATTTGAATTTGGCGCTCTGCAATTTCACCGGATGTTGGCCAGGTGGGACGGTAGCGTCCCACTGATCAGCAAGAAGTTAAGAATGTGAAATGTCAGAATAATAGTAGAGAGAATTATTTATTTCAGCTTTTGTTTCTTTCATCACATTCCCAGTGGGTCAGAAGTCTACATACACTCAATTAGTATTTGGCAGCATTGCCTTTAAATTGTTTAACTTGGGTCAAAAAGGTTGGGTAGCCTTCCACAAGCTTCCCACAATAGGTTGGGTGGATTTTGGCCCATTCCTCCTGACATAGCTGGTGTATCTGAGGCACGTTTGTAGGCCTCCTTGCTCGCACACACTTTTTCAGTTCTGCCCACACATTTTCTACAAGATTGAAGTCAGAGCTTTGTGATGGCCACTCCAATACTTTGACTTTGTTGTTCTTAAGCCATTTTGCAACAAATTTGGAAGTATGCTTGGGGTCATTGTCCATTTGGAAGACCCATTTGCGACCAAGCTTTAACTTCCTGACTGATGTCTTGAGATGTTGCGTCAATATATACACATAATTGTCCTACCTCATGAAGCCATCTATTTAGTGAAGTGCACCAGTCCCTCCTGCAGCAAAGCACCCCCACAACATGATGCTCCCACCCCTGTGCTTCACGTTTGGGATGGTGTTCTTCGGCTTGCAAGCTTCCCCTTTTTTCCTCCAAAAATAATGGTCATTATGGCCAAACAGTTCTATTTTTGTTTCATCAGACCAGAGGACATTGTCCAAAAAAGTACTATCTGTGTCACCATGTGCAGTTGCAAACCGTAGTCTGGCTTTTTTATGGCGGTTTTGGAGCAGTGGCTTCTTCCTTACTGAGCGGCCTTTCAGGTTATGTCGATATATGTCTCATTTTACTGTGTATATAGATACTTTTGTACCGGTTTCCTCCAACATCTTCACAAGGTTATTTGCTGTTGTTCTGGCATTGATTTGCACTTCTCACACCAAAGTACGTTGTGGAGGTCTACAATTTATTTTAAGAGGTATTGGCTGATTTCTTTAGATTTTTCCATGATGTCAAGCATAGAGGCAGGTAGGCCTTGAAATACATCTATAGGTACACTTCCAATTGACTCAAATGATGCCTATCAGAGGGTTCTAAAGCCATGACATCATTTTCTGGAATTTTCCAAGCTGTTTAAAGGCACAGTCAACTTAGTGTATGTAAACTTCTGACCCACTGGAATTGTGATAGTGAATTATAAGTGAAATAATCTGTCTGTAAACAATTGTTGGAAAAATGACTTGTGTCATGCACAAAGTAGATGTCCTAACCGACTTGCCAAAACTATAGTTTGTTAACAAGAATTTTGTGGAGTGGTTGAAAAACAAGTTAAGAACTCCAACCTATGTGTATGTAAACATCCGATCAACCGTAGCTGTTCGCTTTGCTGTTCATCGACTACAGCTCAGCATTTAACGCCATAGTACCCTCCAAACTCGTCATTAAGGTTGAGACCCTGGGTCTCGACCCGCCCTGTGCAACTGGGTCCTGGACTTCCTGACGGGCCGCCCCCAGGTGGTAAATCTCCACCAAGTTGATCCTCAACACTGGGGCCCCACATGGGTGTGTTCTCAGCCCTCTCCTGTACTCCCTGTTCACCCATGACTGCGTGGCCATGCACGCCTCCAACTCAAATATCAAGTTTGCAGACGACACTACAGTGGTAGGCTCGATTACCAACAACAACAAGACGGCCTACAGGGAGGAGGTGAGGGCCCTCGGAGTGTGGTGTCAGGAAAATAACCTCACACTCAATGTCAACAAAACAAAGGAGATGATCGTGGACTTCAGGAAACAGCAGAGGGAGCAGCCCCCTATCCACATCGACGGGACAGTAGTGGAGAAGGTGGAAAGTTAAGTTCCTCGGCGTACACATAACGGACAAACTTGAAATGGTCCACCCACACATACAGCGTGGTGAAGGTGGCGTAGTAGCGCCTCAACCTCAGGAGGCTGAAGAAATTTGGCTTGTCACCAAAAACACTCAAACTTTTACAGATGCACAATCGAGAGCATCCTGTCGGGCTGTATCACCGCCTGGTAGGGCAACTGCTCCGCCCACAACCGTAAGGCTCTCCAGAGGGTATTGAGGTCTGCACACCACATCACCGGGGTTAAACTACCTGCCCTTCAGGACACCTACACCACCTGATGTCACAGGAGGGCCAAAAATATCATCAAGTACAACAACCACTCGAGCCACTGCCTGTTCACCCCGCTATCATCCAGAAGGCGAGGTCAGTACAGGTGCATCAAAGCTGGGACCGAGAGACTGAAAAACAGCTTCTATCTCAAGGTCATCACACTGTTAAACAGCCATCACTAACATTGAGTGGCTGCTGCCAACATACAGACTCACATCTCTAGCCATGTCTCAGTTGTTGAATCTTGTTATGTTCATACAAATATTTACACATGTTAAGTTTGCTGAAAATAAAAGCAGTTGACAGTGACAGTTTCTTTTTTTGCTGAGTTTAGTATCAAGCTCCCCAAAAATGAAATATTCCCCCTCCCCCAAATAAAAATTAATGCCATAGAGGATTGAGGAAATTGCTTGGCAGGTAAGACAGACAGTCCAGGAAAGGCATTCACCCGCCAATACAATACACTATCATGCTAGTTTCTTTCCCTTCCAAATCGAGAGCAGCTCTAACAATGCAGCAGAGAACGGAGGGATCAAACTATGTTCAGGAGCCACGGTCTTAGTTTCACTTCTTAAAGAGAGAGAGAAATAGAGCAGCCCATAGGGAAATGAGTGCTGTGCTCTGTGAACGCGTGTTAGTGAAGCAGCTTACTCAAGCCAGCCAAAATGAGGCCAGTCTGTTCAGGGAGAAAACTCACATGCCTATTTAGTATACCAGGAACAGCATTTTCCAGGAAAGGCCATGTAGATCTGAGAGGGTTAGATAGGTAGAAGAAATATAGTATGATGACCCAGACAATATAGGATTTCCACTAAGTCAGAAGCCAAGATAAAGCTATTACCATTTGGTTTAGATATATACACACACACTCCTAGGTGTTGAGCTAGGGGGGTTGATTTGAAATTCAGCAGGCATGTACTGTAGGTGAGGGTGAAGTTGCTCCAAGATCTAAGCTCTCCTCCATGTCGGTCTCTGGAAAGGGAGAAAACTACTTAACAAAGAAATTATTGAGGACAGACACTCAATCTAAAATAGAACCTTGAGTGCAAAATTTGTGTTATTTTAGCTAATGAGGTAAGAGGATAAGTTTTTTTTGTTTGCTCTCACAGTCAGGGGGAGATTAGACTTTAATTAAAAAGATAGTAGCTGGAATCTAAAATTGAGACTGCTGATATGATTAAGTTAAAGAGAGAAATAACATCTAGAATTGAAGGTGTAAATTGGTTTTAGCGGCCTCTCAAACCTTTTCTCTCTTGTCCAAGTGCACCACATGATAATACCCAGCGTATATAAAAATAAACCTGTGACAAATGTGTTATAGCCTATATCCGTTGTTCAAACGGACTGTATGTGACTATACATCTTCCTGAAAACAGAAGATGAGGGTTACAAATAACACAAAAAAATATAATTAAATTGCATTGGTCACATACATATATTTAGCAGATGTTTTTGCAGGTCTAGTGAAATGCTAGTGTTCCTAGCTCCAACAGCACAGTAATATCTAACAATTCACAACACACAAATCTAAAAGTAAAATAATGGAATTAGGATGTACAGTTGAAGTCAGAAGTTTACATACACTTAGGTTGGAGAATTTAACATACATTAAATTGACTGTGCCTTTAAACAGCTTGGAAAATCCCAGAAAATGATGTCATGGCTTTAGAAGCTTCTGATAGGCTAATTGACATTATTTGAGTCAATTGGAGGTGTACCTGTGGATGTATTTCAAGGCCTACATTCAAACTCTGTGCCTCTATGCTTGACATCATGGGAAAATCAAAAGAAATCAGCCAAGACCTCATAAAATAAATTGTAGACCTCCACAAGTCTGGTTCATCCTTGAGCGCAATTTCCAAAACGCCTGAGGGTACCACGTTCATCTGTACAAACAATAGTATGCAAGTATAAACACCATGGGACCACGCAGCCATCATACCGCTCAGGAAGGAGACGTGTTCTGTCTCCTAGTGATTAACGTACTTTGGTGTGAAAAGTGCAAAACAATCCCAGAACAACAGAAAATGACCTTGTGAAGATGCTGGAGAAAACAGGTACAAAAGTATCTATATCCACAGTAAAATGAGTCCTATATCGACATAACCTGAAAGGCCGCTCAGCAAGGAAGAAGCCACTGCTCCAAAACCACCATAAAAAAGCCAGACTACGGTTTGTAACTGCAAAATACAAAGATAGTACTTTTTGGAGAAATGTCCTCGTCTGATAAAAAAACAATAGAACGGTTTGGCCATAATGACCATCATTATGTTTGGAGGAAAAAGGGGGAGGCTTGCAAGCCGAAGAACACCATCCCAACCGTGAAGCACGGGGGTGGCAGCATCATATTGTGGTAGTGCTTTGCTGCAGGAGGGCTACCTGAAACGTTTGACCCAAGATAAGCAATTTAAAGGCAATGCTACTGAATACTAATTGAGTGTATGTAAACTTCTGACCCACTGGGAATGTGATGAAAGAAACAAAAGCTGAAATAAATAATTCTCCCTACTATTATTCTGACATTTCACATTCTTACAATAAAGTGGTGGTCCTAACTGACCTAAGACAGGACATTTTTACTAGGATTAAATGTCAGGAATTGTGAAAAACTGAGTTTAAATGTATTTGGCTAAGATGTATGTAAACTTCCGACTTCAACTGTATATAAATACTAGGACGAGCAATGTTGGAGTAGCTTTAGAATAGAAAAATATATATACATATGAGATGAGTAAAGCAGTATGTTAACATTATTAAAGTGACCAGTGATTCCATGTCTATGTACACTGCTCAAAAAAATAAAGGGAACACTTAAACAACACAATGTAACTCCAAGTCAATCACACTTCTGTGAAATCAAACTGTCCACTTAGGAAGCAACACTGATTGACAATAAATGTCACATGCGGTTGTGCAAATGGAATAGACAACAGGTGGAAATTATAGGCATTTAGCAAGACACCCCACAATAAAGGAGTGGTTCTGCAGGTGGGGACCACAGACCACTTCTCAGTTCCTATGCTTCCTGGCTGATGTTTTGGTCACTTTTGAATGCTGGCGGTGCTTTCACTCTAGTGGTAGCATGAGACGGAGTCTCCAACCCACACAAGTGGCTCAGGTAGTGCAGCTCATCCAGGATGGCACATCAATGCGAGATGTGGCAAGAAGGTTTGCTGTGTCTGTCAGCGTAGTGTCCAGAGCATGGAGGCGCTACCAGGAGACAGGCCAGTACATCAGGAGACGTGGAGAAGGCCGTAGGAGGGCAACAACCCAGCAGCAGGACCGCTACCTCTGCCTTTGTGCAAGGAGGAGCAGGAGGAGCACTGCCAGAGCCCTGCAAAATGACCTCCAGCAGGCCACAAATGTGCATGTGTCTGCTCAAACGGTCAGAAACAGACTCCATGAGGGTGGTATGAGGGCCCGACGTCCACAGGTGGGGGTTGTGCTTACAGCCCAACACCGTGCAGGACGTTTGGCATTTGCCAGAGAACACCAAGATTGGCAAATTCGCCACTGGTCCCCTGTGCTCTTCACAGATGAAAGCAGGTTCACACTGAGCACATGTGACAGACGTGACAGTCTGGAGACGCCGTGGAGAACGTTTTGCTGCCTGCAACATCCTCCAGCATGACCGGTTTGGCGGTGGGTCAGTCATGGTAATGGGGTGGCATTTCTTTGGGGGGCCGCACAGCCCTCCATGTGCTCGCCAGAGGTAGCCTGACTGCCATTAGGTACCGAGATGAGATCCTCAGACCCCTTGTGAGACCATATGCTGGTGCGGTTGGCCCTGGGTTCCTCCTAATGCAAGACAATGCAGCCTCATGTGGCTGGAGTGTGTCAGCAGTTCCTGCAAGAGGAAGGCATTGATGCTATGGACTGGCCCGCCCGTTCCCCAGACCTGATTCCAATTGAGCACATCTGGGACATCATGTCTCGCTCCATCCACCAACACTGTGTGTTGCACCACAGACTGTCTAGGAGTTGGCATCAGGAGCATGCCCAGGCGTTGTAGGGAGGTCATACAGGCACGTGGAGGCCACACACACTACTGAGCCTCATTTTGACTTGTTTTAAGGACATTACATCAAAGTTGGATCAGCCTGTAGTGTGGTTTTCCACTTTAATTTTGAGTGTGACTCCAAACCCAGACCTCCATGGGTTGATAAATTTGATTTCCATTGATCATTTTTGTGTGATTTTGTTGTCAGCACATTCAACTATGTAAAGAAAAAGTATTTAATAAGAATATTTCATTCATTCAGATCTAGGATGTGTTATTTTAGTGTTCCCTTTATTTTTTTGAGCAGTGTATATATGGCAGCAGCCTCTAAAGTGCAGGGTTGAGTAGATGAGTGGTGGCCGGCTCCTGATGGCCGTTTAACAGTCTGATGGCCTTGAGATTGAAAAACAGCTTCTGTCTCTCGGTCCCAGCTATAATGCACCGGTACTGACCTCGCCTTCTGGATGATAGCGGGGCGAACAGACCATGGCTCAGGACGTTGATGTCCTTAAATATCTTCTTGGCCTTCCTGTGAAATAGGATGCTGTAGGTGTCATGGAGGGTAGACAGTGTGCACCCGGTGATGCGTTGGGGAGACCGTACCACCCTCTGGAGAGCCCTGTGGTTTGCGAGCGGTGCAGTTGCTATACCAGGCAGTGATACAGCCCGACAGGATGCTCTCGATTGTATAACTGTAACGGTTTCTGATGGCCAGATTTCTTGAGACTCCTGAGGTTGAAGAGGCGCTGTTGCGCCTTTTTCACCACATTGTCTGTGTGGGTGGACCAATTCAGATTGTCAGTGATGTGTACACCGAGGAACTTGCTTTCCACCTTCTCCACTTCAGTCCTGTCAATGTGGATAGGGGGCGTGCTCTCTCTGCTGTTTCCTGAAGTCCACGATCAGCTCCTTTGTTTTGTTGACGTTGAGGGAAAGGTTATTTCCCTGGCACCACTTCGCCAGGGCCCTCACCTCCTCCATGTAGGCTGTCTCGTCATTGTTGGTAATCAAGCCTACCACTGTAGTCTGCAAACTTGATGATTGAGTTGGAGGCGTGCGTGGCCACACAGTCATTGGTGAACAGGGAGTATGGGAGGGGGCTGAGCATGCACCCTTGTGGGGCCCCTGTGTTGAGGATCAACAAAGTGGAGGTGTTGTTTCCTACCTTCACCACCTGGGGGCGGCCCCTTCAGGAAGTCCAGGACCCAGTTGCACAGGGCGAGGTTCAGACCCAGGGCCCCAAACTTAATGAGCTTGGAGGGTACTATGGTGTTGAAGGCTGAGCTGTATTCAATGAACAGTATTCTGACGTAAGCACCATTCCACCAGGGCCTCACCTCCTCCCTGTAAGCTGTCTCATCATTGTTGGTAACCAGGCCTTCTACTGTTGTGTTGTCTGCAAACTTGATGATTGAATTGGAGGCGTGCATGGCCACACATCATGGGTGAACAGGGAGTACAGGAGGGGTGGTAACCGGCTAGGGATGGTAACCTTGATAACCTTGAGATGGAAGATCTTTTTCAGTCTCGGTCCCTGCTTTGATGCACCTGTAACTGACCTCACCTTCTGAATGATAGAGGGGTGAACAGTCCGTGGCTCGGGTGGTTGATGTCCTTGATTATCTTTTTGGCCTTGCTGTGACATTGGGTGCTGTAGGTGTCCTGGAGGGCAGGCAGTGTGTCCCTGGTGATGTGTTGGACAGACTGCATGGGATAGGGCAGTGTGCAGTGCGATGTTGATGCATTGTCTTTGGATCTATTAGGGTGGTAAGCAAATTGAAGTGGGTCTAGGGTGTCAGGTATGATAGAGGTGATATGATCCTTAACTACCCTCTCAAAGTATGATGACAGAAGTGAGTGCTACGACGGCGATAGTCATTTAGTTCAGTTACCTTTGCTTTCCTGGGTACAGGAACAACGGTGGACATCTTGAAGCAAGTGGGGACAGCAGACTGGGATAGGGAGAGAATATGAATATGTCTGTAAACACTCCAGCTAGCTGGTCTGCGCATGCTCTGAGGACGCGGCTAGAGATGCCATCTGGGACAGCAGCCTTGCAAGGGTTAAATGTCTTACTCACGTCGGCCACGGTGAACATAAGGACCTTATGCCTTGTTAAGTGTGTAGAGCATGAGTGTGTATGTGTGTGAGTGTGTTGCACGTGTGTGACAGCTGTAGTTTGACAGAAAATCATTGTAGAGCTGTCACTTTTATGTCCAAGATCCGTACAAATCCAGTCTTTAAAAAATAACTAACCTTCCCATTTTGTAACTCCCCACTTGAGTTTTGCATTGGTGCAAAAAACTATATGCGCTTTAACCACTGAATGATCATGTAAGTAGACCTACTGCACGAGTAGGTTACCTAGCAGTTCCACCTCTGGGCAGCCAAACTTACTAGGGAGCCCAAACATGTTCATATGGACCGGTAACTGAGTCTGACCATGGGCGAGTTCATTTTGCAGCACCCGGTGCTCTATTACTTCTTATGTTGTTTGTCAACTACCGCTTTAGACAGCCTACTATTTGTGATGATATTCTTCATAGTTGTGCTGCTATATCGTAGAGAGAGTTTCTGAAAAAGGAGCTAGCCAACATTTGCAATGAGAAAATAATCGCCTTTTTGACCGCCTGTTTAGGTCTTGCTTGTGTTTTGATATGCTTGAACGAACATGTCTTTTGTGTGGGCTACAACATGAAAAAATAATAATTGCACTCAAATTTTAACATGTTGATCATATCTTTAGCAGCTATGTTAAAAGTAGTCAGGTTCCAGAGAATCTGAAATCGCAGCCACTCCATTCAAGAAAATACAAGACACTTGTACAGATAAAATCAGGGCTATATACTAGCTCCAAGACACGACAGGACGATGTGAACACACTTATATAGAGCAGATGGTCCTGACAGCACTAAATGTCTGGAATGACTGGGCATTCTTACTCAGCCTCACCATTGCTTTTAACAGCAGGCTGGGAAACGGTTTAGATCTTTGCTTTAATAAGCGTTTGTGGTGGGGAGAGTTCTACTAAGCTAACATATGGAATTGCTGTAATATGTTTAAAAAAAATGATGGACCACTTTAGATATTTTATAAAATATTGAATTTGGCCTTTACAACTACAGCCCATAGAAAATTATTGAATAACATTCATAAATGGCAAAACAGAAAGTTTTTAAAAAATATCAAAAGGAATAAAAGGTTTTGATGTTTCTGCCCTAAGAAAGAAAAATCTGGAAATATGTTTTTTAATTTTTTAAACACATATTTAACCCCTTTTTTGATGGCACAAAACTACCTTAATACTGCCAATCCTTTTTCAAACTAGTACCTGGTTACCTTCAGACGAGTCCTGTGACACTTGTGTGACAGAACACCATCGTGTTCGTGGGAGTTTCCCTTTTCCACAGTGAGGTCACATTAGTTTGTAGCCCAAACGGTTCGGAGGATACAGACAGAGCTGGCACATCAGCGTTACAGACATCAGACGAGTCCCATGAGGCTTGTGGAGTATGAGAGCAAAATGGAGAACACCATCGTGTTCGTGGGAGTTTCCCTTTTCCACAGTGAGGTCACATTAGTTTGTAGCCCAAACGGTTCGGACGATACAGACAGAGCTGGCACATCAGCGTTACAGACATCAGACGAGTCCCATGAGGCTTGTGGAGTATGAGAGCAAAATGGAGAACACCATCGTGTTCGTGGGAGTTTCCCTTTTCCCTAGTGAGGTCACATTAGTTTGTAGCCCAAACGGTTCAGACGATACAGACAGAGCTGGCAGATCAGCGTTACAGACATCAGACGAGTCCCATGAGGCTTGTGGAGTATGAGAGCAAAATGGAGAACACCATCGTGTTCGTGGGAGTTTCCCTTTTCCCTAGTGAGGTCACATTAGTTTGTAGCCCAAACGGTTCAGACGATACAGACAGAGCTGGCAGATCAGCGTTACAGACATCAGACGAGTCCCATGAGGCTTGTGGAGTATGAGAGCAAAATGGAGAACACCATCGTGTTCGTGGGAGTTTCCCTTTTCCCTAGTGAGGTCACATTAGTTTGTAGCCCAAACGGTTCGGAGGATACAGACAGAGCTGGCAGATCAGCGTTACAGACATCAGACGAGTCCCATGAGGCTTGTGGAGTATGAGAGCAAAATGGAGAACACCATCGTGTTCGTGGGAGTTTCCCTTTTCCACAGTGAGGTCACATTAGTTTGTAGCCCAAACGGTTCAGACAGAGCTGGCACATCAGCGTTACAGACATCAGACGAGTCCCATGAGGCTTGTGGAGTATGAGAGCAAAATGGAGAACACCATCGTGTTCGTGACAGTCTCATTTTTCCACATTAGATAGTAAACCAAACTGTTGGGATGTTACAGACGTTTTCGTGAGAGGACTTGATTTTCAGGAAGGGGAACATAGTCAGATGCGGTGCAAAAAAAAACCATCTCTAGCTTGAACTGACGGATATGGATGGGAATTGTTATGTTCATTAGAATGACACACGGTTGTGTCAATAGACTCTTCATGGTTAGTCTGGCGGAAAAAGTTCATGCACTCAAGAATGTCCACATTTGGTTTCTGCAGAGACAAGAGACGAAGGACGAGGAGAGACGAGGAGTAAAACAGAAAAATACATTTGACTCTTTTCATCATAGAAATGAAGAAAGGAAGGGAAAACAGAGATTTCAAAAGAGTTAGACAGAGGGTTAGACAGAGAAAAGAGAGAGGGATGTGTGTTGTGTGTCTTAATTTCAGTTCATTACATCATGTGAACAGACATAAGCCTTAGCCCTGAGAGGGGGCTCACCTCTCCTGCGGTGCCCCTGAGGGTGCCACAGGTGTCTTGCTGTGATACTGTAATTACAGCCCACTGCCAGCCAAAGGGTCATGGAGAAGATTAGAATGGGATTAAGACCAGGATTAACATAAGAATTTAAGGCCAATTTTGGGAAGAGACACACCTCTATGTTACATTACACATCAGGTCGTATCCAAACCTATGGGGTTATCTAGATAGTGGTGTCATGTAGACAGTTTAAGAGTCCTTGGATGTCGTTTGTACCTATGATCGCAGTACATTGGGGTCACTTAGAAATGGCCTTGTTTTTGAAAGAAAAGCACATTTTTGTCCATTAAAATAACATCAAATTGATCAGAAATACAGTGTAGACATTGTTAATGTTGTAAATGACTATTGTAGCTGGAAACGTCTGATTTTTAATGGAATATCTACATAGGCATACAGAGGCCAATTATCAGCAACCATCACTCCTGTGTTCCAATGGCGTGCTGTGTTAGCTAATCCAAGTTTATCATTTTAAAAGGCTAATTGATCATTAGAAAACCCCTTTGCAATTATGTTAGCAGAGCTGAAAACTGTTGTTCTGATTAAAAAAGCAATAAAACTGCCCTTCTTCAGACTAGTTGAGTATCTGGAGCATCAGCATTTGTTAGTTCGATTACAGGCTCAAAATGGCCAGAAACAAAGTACTTTCTTCTGAAACTCATCAGTCTATTCTTGTTGTGAGAAATGAAGGCCGTGCGAGAAATTGCCAATAAACGGAAGATCTCATACAATGTCATACACAGAACAGCGCAAACTGTCTCTAACCAGAATAGAAAGAGGAGTGGGAGGCCCCAGTACACAACTGAGCAAGACGACAAGTACATTAGTGTGTCTAGTTTGAGAAACAGACGCCTCACAAGTCCTCAACTGGCAGCTTCATTAAATATTACCCTCAAACCACCAGTCTCAACGTCAACAGTGAAGCGGCAACTACAGGATGCTTGGCCTTCTAGGGCCAATATCATTATCCAAACCTTTTTCTACAAATAACAAAAAAAAATGTGTCATTGGTCAAGTCCAGGTAGTTATCGCTCTGTTTCATAAAACTTTCTTCAGTTTAGTGCCTAATGAACATGACCCAGAGTGGAGGGTTTGGGTTTGTGATTAGACTAAAAACGGCAGTTTGATTACTGTTATTAAGGATTCAATCAGAAACCTGTAATTAGCCAAAATGGCTGCCTTTGTGTGCTGATTAGCACCATAGAGGTCTGTAATAAGTACAAACGGGGAGAAAAGGCCACTCTGTGGTTCCGTCCCAAATGGCATCATATTCCCTACATAGTGCCTATAGGTTCTGGTCAAAAGTTGTGCACTATGTAGGGAGTAGAGTGCAATTTGTAATGCACAAAATGGGCAATGTCATTAAGGTATATTATTCTAGGGATTTCCGCCATGCAGCTTTCGACTGCAATACAATTATTTAGTAGGTAGAGAATGAAGAGCTGTGGCTTGTGGAGTCATTAGTCATTTACAGCCCAAATCAAATCCAAGTTAATTTGTTGCGTGCACAGGATACAACAGCTGTAAACAGTACTTACTTACAAGCTCTTCCTAAACAATGCAGTGTTCAATATCAAATGTAAGAAAATAGAAAAAAACAGAATAGGATCTTAAGCGCATGGAATCAGTACTAGGTCAGATAAATTGAACTGTGCTGAAGTGGGTACAATATAAGTGTTTCCACAGAGCAAACAAAGGATTATCAAATCAATGTTGTTGCTGCTGCTGACCCTCAAAATATGAAATAGTCGGTAACACTATTTGGATAGTCCATCTGTAGAAGCTCTACAAACTATCTACAGACTCACTGCATGTCCGTTGATTTTCAACAAGAAAGTGGCTGTATTCTACAAGATAGACAGTAAGTGTACAAAATCTGCTCTTTCCATGATAGACTGACCAGGTGAATCCAGGGGAAATCTATGATCGCTTATTGATGTCACTTGATAAGTGTACTTCAATAAGTGTAGATGAAGGGGAGGAGACAGGTTAAATAAGAATGTTGAATCCTTGAGACAATTGAGACATGGATTGTGTATGTTTGCCATTCAGAGGGTGAATGGGCAATACAAAATATTTAAGTTCCTTTGAACGTGGTATGGTAGTAGGTGCCAGGCGCACCGGTTTGAGTGTGTCAAGAAGTGCAACACCTTTGAGTTTCACGCTCAACAGTTTCCTGTGTGTATAAAGAATGGTCCATCACCCAAAGGACATCCAGCCAACGGCATGCCAGTGATTGAAAACGGGTCAATGATAAGAGGACAAAGAATGCTGACAAATTGTGCAGAGCAACAGATGGGTTACAGGGACAGTCCAGTACAACATTGGTGCCCAAAAAACCATAAAGGAATGCATAACTCGTCATACCTTGACATGAATGGGGTATGGCAGCCGACGACCTTACAGAGTTCCACTTCTTTCAGAAAAAACAAGAAACTGCAGTTGCTGTGGGCTAAGAAACAAAAACACTGGACACTGGAGAAACATTGCCTAGTCTGATGAATCTCGGTTCCTGATGTTTCTTGCTGATGGGAGGACTAGGGTATGGAGAAAACCACTAGTGCATGCATCCATCATGCCATGTGTCAACATTGCAGGCTGGTGGTGGTATGATGGTGTGGGGTGTTTTTTCATGGCACACATTGGGCCACTTGATAAAAGTGGAGAAATGTTTGAATGTCACAGGATATCTGAATATCATTGCCAATCAGTTGCATCCCTTCAAGGCAGCAGTGTATCCATCTGTGAATGGATTTTTGCCACAAGGCTAGCATTGTCCAGGAATGGTTCCACAAACATGACAGTGAATTCAGCTTACTGCAGTGGCCTGCCCAGTCAACAGACCTCAATCCAATTGAGCATCTGTGGGATGAGATGGAACGAGCTATTTGGAGTAGAGATCTACTACCAGCCAACTTAACACAACTGTGGGAAGCATTGGAGTCAACATGGGCCAGCATCCCTTCAGACTCCACGCACCAACGAATAGAGGCTGTTCTGAGGGCAAAAGAGGGTGCATCTCAATATTAGGAAGGTGTAGATAATGTTCTGTACACTCTGTGTATATTCGTAGAAACAGGTCTGCAACCTTTTATTTTAAGCCTCTCACGAACCCAATTTTGGTGCTCACCCATGACTTGAGAATTGCTGCCTCAGACTAATGCATCATCAGCACTTTGGGACAACACTGGTATTAAGAAGAAGCACCCTTTCCCCTAGCACTCTAAAATTAAACATTTTTGGTAGCACTGGTGCTCCCAACTAGAGATCAAATGTGCCTATGCGTGGTCTCAATGAAATAGCCTGTTAGCTATACACTGTATACACTGGCAGAGACGCATGGTGCAATAGTCTTTCTATGGAAATGAACTTCCTAAATATGATGGAGCCTAACATTGACTGGAAATAAATATTGACTACGCATTTATTTGTCTGCCTGCAAATTGTCCTGCTTCTATCAAAGTTATGCAAGATTATTTAGAAATTATTTTCTTCCTGATAAGCTATTGCTTATCAATTGTATTAAAAGTGTCTCTATCGCAATATCCACAAACTCTAATAACCTAATTCTTGCTGATTTTCATTGTTTGTTAATGTGTAAATGAAGGTTACTTAGTATTACAGTAATACGTGTGTGTAGTGTATGTAGTCTCCCTTCTCCAGTTGCACTGGCAGTAAACTATTGCGTATTATGTTCTGCCACACGGCTGGTGGTCCCCATGCAGCAGCAGGGGGATGGGAAGTGTGTGTGTGTGTGTGTGGGGGGGGGGGGGGGTTCTTAATATAATGCAAAACTCCAACCCTAATGAGGTCAGGATGACTGTGGGTAGGACTGATAGCTCTGCATGTCTCTGTGATGTCTCCTATCTCACACGCATCTGTGTTGATGACGCTCCTTTGAGTCTTCATATCAGACATAATGATAGGTAAGTAAGGCGGGCTACAGTACAATCCAATTTCATAGAGACCATCAGGTCTTTATCCTCCTCAACTATAATGGTTTTGACCCTGAAACACTGAGGAGATATCGCCATCAATGCGTTTAGCTTTAACCAGGCTAGAGAGGATGGATGGATGAACATCAGTAGGAGGGCATCACCCTATGATGATATCACATAACCATCACCATCAAAGCAGAAGAGAACTTAACAGCATTATACTGCATCACCATCAGCAAATACCACCATGGGTATTGAATGATGTGATAGTATTACAGTAATCACATCACCCATACAGTATATCACATCACCATCCATACTGTAAGTACAGCCAGGGGGACTTGATGACACACAGCTCCATCAGTATCTGTAACAAAAACTAATGAGGCAATACGATGTTTCACAAAACGAGGATTGTAGTACAGTAAAGACAAGCTAAGTGTGTCCCAAATGGCACCCTATTTCAAACATAGTGCACTATGCCATGGTCAAAAGTAGTACACTATAGAGAATAAGGTGCAATTTGGGACGCAATCTAAAAAAGACTCATTTGAGATGGGAATCTGTGTGGAGTGTAGCCTCTGAATAAGCTGTACTATACAACACATCACGTCGTGTGCTGTATGTTCACTGTGGACTTAATTATTAAACAGCACAGTGATATCTGGGAGTTTATATAAATCTGGAACTGTAGTGAAATGGAGAGAGTGAGGAGAAAGAGGAAAGGGAAAGAGGGAAATAGAGAAAGAAAGATTGAGATAGAGAGGTGAGAACAGGCGAGAGAGAAGGAGTGCAGGGTGGGTTGGAAAGGGGATTGTTCTGTCTCTTCATCACTACCAGACAAGACACTGATTGTTTAAGAACAAATTCTTATTTACAATGACGGCCTACCCAAGCCAAACCCTCACCCAGATGACGCTGGGCCAATTGTGCACCGCCCTATGGGACTCCCAATCACGGCCGGTTGTGACACAGCCTGGGATCGAACCAGGGTCTGTAGTGACGCCTCTAGCACTGAGATGCAGTTCCTTAGACCACTGTGCCACTCGGGAGCCCATAAATGTATGAAAGCCCCAGTTATTATTATTTTGTATTATTATTCAGGGACAGACCAACATTATTCATGTGAAAAGTAAAGGGACTAGTATTGAGCCTTGTGGGACTCTTTTAGTTATGTTAAGAAAATTAGACTGAACTCCATCAGCAGATTGACTTCTGTCGTGCAGGTCATTTTTTTAACCAGCCGCACGCCACTTGGGTAAGACAAATTTCGGGTAGCTGCGGAGCAACAGTGCATGAAAAACTGTATTGAATGCTTGCAAAATATACATTTTAAAAAGGGCAGAGCAGTGCTGTTTCCGGTCTAGTTAACTATGTAATTTATGACTAGAGAAGCAGCCGAGACGGCGCGGTGTCCTGGCCTAAAGCCTGACTGGTGAGCATTCAGAATACATTTTCCATCAAAAAAGGGCCACAGCTGAGAATTTACCAATAAGTTCCAATAAGTTCCGCTTCCGGAGTGTCATTAAAACTAAGTAAGCCTAAATGGTAAAGGTCACATAAGAACCCTTGCTCATTGAAGTGTTTAAAGTTTCTCTCAGTAATCAGGCAACGTTGTGTTTCTGACACAGACAATAGGACAGTGATAACTGAAGTCCATAGCAAAGACACCACTAGTTGAGTATTTATGAGGGTTTGAGATCAATTAGAGTTGATTTAGCAGGACTCTTTAAATTCAAACGAGTGGGCTCTGAAATCAGTTGGACTAAGTTCAGATCAATGCTGATTTAAGACAATCAGCCGAGAGTGTAAGCCAATCGAGATTCAGATAGCCTCTAAATAAATTATATTGGGTATGAATGGGCTTAGTAGATCAGAGACAGTGTAGTGGCGATTTCCAATAAAAAGCCACTGTCACAGGAGAGACAAGTAAAAATAACCCTTGACAGACAACAAACTCATAAATTAGGCCAAAATGGGTCTTATAGACAGGATTGATTGCATCCGATGTGAGGGAGGGAGGATGATAGATCCCTGCAACACACACTACAATGCATTTTGGAAAGTATTCAGAACCATTGACTTTTTCCACATTTTGCCTTGTCACATTGCCTTATTCTAAAATGTATTAATAAAAATTTTGTCTCATCAATTCACACACAATACCACATGACAAAAAAACAGAAATACGTTATTTACATTGAGACTCGAAATTGAGCTCAGGTGCATCCTGTTACCATTTATCATCCTTGAGATGTTTCAAGAACGTGATTGGAGTCCAACTGTGGTAAATTCATTTGAATGGACATAATTTTAAAAGGCACACCTGTCTATATAAGGTCCCACAGTTGACAGTGCACGTCAGAGCAAAAACCAAGTCATGAGGTTGAAGGAATTGTCCGTAGACCTCAGAGACAGGATTGTGTCGAGCTACAGATATGGGGAAGGGTACCAAAACATTTCTGCAGAATTGAAGGTCCCCAAGAACACAGCGGCCTCCATCATTCTTAAAGGGAAGAAGTTTGGAACCACCAAGACTCTTCCGAGAGCTGGCTGCCCGGCCAAACTGAGCATTAGGGGGGAGAAGAGCCTTGGTCAGGGAGGTGACCAAATACCCGATGATCAGATGAGAGAACCTTCCAGAAGGACAACCAACTCTGCAGCACTCCACCAATCAGGCCTTTAAGGTAGAGTAGCCAGACGGAAGCCACTCCTCAGTAAAAGGCACATGACAGCCCGCTTGGAGTTTTCCAAAAGGCACCTAAAGGACTAAACAAAATTCTCTGGTCTGATGAAATCCAGATTGAAGTATTTGGCCTGAATGCCAAGCATCACATCTGGAGGAAACCTGGCACCATCCCTACAGTGAAGCATGGTGGTGGCAGCATCATGTTGTGGGGATGTTTTTCAGAGGCAGGGACTGGGAAACTAGTCAGGATCGAGTGAAAGATGAACAGAGCAAAAGTACAGAGAGATCCTTGATAAAAACCTGCTCCAGAGTGCTCAGGACCTCAGAATGGGGCAAATGTTCATCTTCCAACAGGACAATGACCCTAAGCACACATCCAAGACAACGCAGGAGAAGTTTCGGGACAAGTCTCTGAATGTCTGAGTGGCCCAGCCAGAGCCCGGACTTGAAACTGATCTAACTTCTCTGGAGAGACCTGAAAATAGCTGTGCAGCGACATTCCCCATCCAACCTGACAGAGCTTGAAAGGATCTGCAGAGAAGAATGGGAGAAACTCCCCAAATACGTGGTGTGCCAAGCTTGTAGTGTCATACCCAAGAAGAATGGAGGCTGTAATCGCTGCCAAAGGTGCTTCAACAAAGTACTGAGTAAAGGGTCTGAATACTTATGTAAATGCATATTTCAGTTTTTTATACATTTGCAAAAATTTCTAAAAACCTGCTTTTACTTTGTCATTATGGGATAGTGTGTGTAAATTGATGAGGGGAAGAAATATTGTATCCATTTTAGAATAAAGTTGTAACTTAACAAAATGTGGAAAAAGTCAAGGGGTCTGAATACTTTCCGAATGCACTGTATATATACAAAAGTATGTGGACACCCCAAATTAATTGATTTGTCCATTTCAGCCACACCGATACTGACAGGTATATAAAATCGAGCACCCAGCCATGCAATCTCCATAGACAAACATTGGCAGTAGAAAGGCCTTACTGAAGAGCTCACAGACTTTCAATGTGGCACTTTTTCAACAAGTCAGTTCATCAAATGTCGGCCCTGCTAGATCTGCCCTGGTCAACTGTAAGCGCTGTTAGTGTGGAAACGTCTAGGAGCATCAACAACTCTGCCGCAAAGTGGTAGGCCACACAAGCTCACAGAACAGGAAGGCTGAGTGCTGAAGCGTGTAGTACTCGGTTGCAACACTCACTAGCGAGTTCCAAACTGCCTCTGGAAGCAATGTCAGCCCAATAACTGCTCGTCGGGAGCTTCATGAAATGGATTTCCATGGCCGATTAGCAGCACACAAGCTTAAGATCACAATGTGCAATGCCAAGCATCTGCCGGAGTAGTATAAAGATCGCCGCCATTGGACTCTAGAGCAGTGGAAACGCTTTCTCTGGAGTGATGAATCACGCTTCACCATCTGGCAGTCCGACGGACGAATCTGGATTTGCCGATTGCTACCAGCCCCAAAGCATAGTGCCAACTGTAAAGTTGGTTGGAGGATGAAAAATGGTCTGGGGCTGTTTTTCATAGTTTGGGCTAGGCCCCTTAGTTCCAGTGAAGGGAAATCTTAACACTACAGCATACAATGATAATATAGACAATTCTGTGCTTCCAACTTTGTGGTAACAGTTTGGGGAAGGTCCATACAGAAAGTCGAGATCAGTGTGGGAGAACTTGACTGGCCTGCCCAGAGCCCTGACCTGAACCACATCAAACACCTTTGGGATGAATTTGAACGCGACTGTGAGCCAGGCCTAATCGCTCAACATCAGTGCCCAACCTCACTACTGCTCGTGGCTGAATGGAAGAAAGTCCACGCAGCAATGTTCCAACATCTAGGCAAAATCCATCCCAGAGGAGTGGAGGCTGTTATAGCAGCAAAGGGGGGACCAACTCCATAATAATGCCCATGATTGTGGAATGAGATGTTCAATGAGCAGGTGTACACATACGTGTAGTGTAGAAATGAACCTGATTTGGTGACTTGAGACTGGACTTGACAGAAAATAAAATAACTTGAGACTCGACTTATGACTTGAAATTACCTGGCCAGATTATGTAATGTTTTGTCACTCATTTTGTGGCACAGTGTCTCCACTCAACCAGACAGTAGCCGCAGCATCGCCCTTGCAAAAAAAAAGCTGCAACAGATTGACTAGTGAAGCGCTCAGTGTTTTTTTTCATGCTGGAGTGTTCTTTTTCTCTTGTTGAAATGTTTGCTCTTGCTTTCACACGTTTAAATGCATAGGCCAGGCCCTGTGGTAAATCTATATTCCATCTAATGCTACAATAATTGCTAGCATTGAATCATTCCATCCCCATACCGTTTATTGCAACAGACGTTAGATGTGTGATAGGCCTTTTAAAGGCCTCATTTAGCCAACCAATTCTTGCCATCTGAGTGTGCGCGATGTTAATTGTGCACATTAACGTTCACATGAAGACTCATGGAGGTAGAAGTTACATTTGTTTAATTCAATGTATGGTTTCATTTGTTCATATTTCCGGGTTATGTCGGAGTTCTGTGTGTCTGTGTCCTATTTGTGTCATTCTGGTTGTGCATAACAGGAGGGTGCGCACCTCAGTGCCCAAAGAAATAGGCTACGTGGCCTGCGCTCCACGCTTTGGAGCCAGAACGTTGAATAAGAAAACATGACTGTTCCATGTATGCACGGTGTTGAAATATCATTAATAAAATTACTCCTTTGTAGATGTCCATAACGTGAAATAAATAAAACATCCCAAGGTTAATGCTGTAGATATTGTTATAAAGGAGTGTGAGACTATTGAAACATGTAACTTTGAGAGTTTTGTTATTAATATAGTTTAGAGTGCTAAAAAGTGTTGCTAGCTAGCATGCCTTTCTGTGATGCAGACGGTTAGCTGAGCCGGTTAGCTGAGCTGGCGTTGCATTATGGGAGATGTAGTTTTGGCCCTCTAAGGTCTGAATGGGATAGAGGCGATTTCAAGTTGTAACTTGTTTGTGTTGCAGTGTTTCTATAATGAGTTGTTGTATTTTGGTACTGTCAACACTGAAAACACCTAGCAATGTATTGGAGATGTGAGACAGGATATGTGTTTTACCTTTCTTCATGCTCCCTTATAGAACAGCTTGTCAGATGGTGCATTGGAGACTGATGTGTTCCTGTCCTGTCTTTTTACAATACTATTGCAGGTATGGTTCCATTGTCTAAGAATTAAGATTATACATTCTTTGTATTAAGGACTGGTTAATATTTTATAGTATACATTATGGCTTTATGTATGAGTGTGATTGTGTGAGTCCGAGAAAACACAGAGAGAAAGAACAACTTGTCAGATGGTGCATTGGAGACTGTGTTCCTGTCCTGTCTTTTCACAATACTATTGCAGATCAAGATAAAAGCCTAAAAGACAGCCGTGGCGTCGCTCTTCATTTCTTGGTTCTCCTGTGGTACATATAAAGACCGCTACACACACCCAATGGCGTCCGTGGTAACCAATCAGGAATTGTCGCAGTCATTCCGCCTGTTCAAGGGCTGCCGACAGGGGTGCCCTATTTCGCCTGCTCTCTTCTCTATAGCCATGGAACGCCTTGCTACTCTCATTTGTGCATGTGCCGATATAGCTCCGGTTAAAATTAAAGACACGCAGCGACAGAATGATTTTCCTTCATGGCTTTGGATTGAGCAGGCCTCCTGTCAACGTTCCTCACTCCCTACACTTGTTAATAGTCCATCATATGTGAAAAAAGCCACTTATGACTCTAACCCAGTCATTTGTCATATGCTTAGGATCTGGAAACAGATTAGGTATTTTCTTAACTGTATACATTGACTGCCCGATTTGCCTAAATCATGCTTTCCACCCTGCATTGGATGATGTGGTGTTTTCACAGTGGAGGGAGAAGGGGCTCACAACAATTGGTAACTAATACAATGATGCTCAGTCAACTTCATTTCAACAATTACAGGGTAAGTTTAACATGCCAACAACACATTTTTTCAGATACCTCCAAATCAGGAATTTCTGACAAGCCTGATCCTTGTCAAACCCCATTCAAAAGGGTCGGTCTCTAGACTGTAATGATGTGCTACAGGCCCACATAGAGGTATCCACAGACACCATTAAAAGGGCTTGGGAACAAGAACTTGGTTCAGGAATCTCAGATGAGGACTGGGTAGAAGCTCTCGGGAATATAAATCACAGTTCAGTGAATGCCAGACACAACCTTGTACAGTTTAAGGTGATAAACAGGTTACATTACGCAAATGTGAAACTGCATAAAATATTCCCGGACACCTCACCACTGTGTGAGAGGTGCAAGCAGGATGAGAGGACGTTGACCCACTTATTCTGGACATGCCCTACATGCTTACTGGGCTTTCATTTTTGATTACTTACCTAAAGCCTTCGATAGCCCCAGACGATAGAGTTCTAGCCCCATTGATCGCTCTGTTTGGTACAGTTGATGGGAATAACCAGGAAGGGAAAGCTGTCTCTCTTTGTACTCTATTAGCTAAAATGCTCATATTGTAATTTTGGAAATTGAAGACTGTACCTACCTTTGAAATGTGGTTACGGGATTTAGGGAATGTAATACATATGGAAAAGATTCGATACAATACCTCCAATAGAAGTCCAATGTTTTACAAAATATGGCAGCCGATACTGGATAAATGGTCTAGTCCCGCTTCATAACTGGGTTGACGATCTGCTGCTACTCTGTGCTGTACTCCACTCAATATTTATTTTTGGCTTAACTACACTGCTTGTAATGACTATATGCTGTCTTCTTATACATGTACCACCGAATACGATTTCGTTTTATTTTGTGTATGTGTAAGTTTAGTTTTGTCCTCTAAATAGGCCATCCCATTCAACAGTACAATGAATGTCAATGTTTGTATCGCTGTCTTTTTTTACATGTAAACATAATAAAAAATAAAATAAAAGATGGGACAGGATATAATAAACATTAGGACAGGATAAGCCTAATAATAAAGGGAATGAACTGAAGGGCTTGGGCTATCAGAGTCAGTCAATGGCAGGAGGGAAGCACAGGAGAGCTGAGAAATGTCCACTCATGCATTGTGACGAATGATTACACTTCAACTGTCCAACAAGGCTCATTGGAACTGAACTCGACGTGATAGAAACTAATAATGAGCACGAGGATGTGAGACAGTTTAACGTAATAACCTTTACCCCCCACACACACATTAATGCATGGCCCTTGTGTGAAGAGGAAAAAACTAATTCTCACTTGTTTCACATATACAGTAATTGGCATAGGATGGTGTCGAGAGAAAGAGAGCGTGCGAGAGCGAGACAAAAAGGTAAAAGACAGAAATCTAGATTGAAAAGAGCTGAGTGAAAGAGAAAGCAACGAGTGGATCAAGTGAGGGAGGTGGAGGAAAAGAAGGAGTGAGGAACCAGAGTCTTGCTTTAGGCATTAATTAATTGAGCAGAAGAAAGTGCCCCGGGGAGATTGGAAAGGGACAGGAGCTGGCACAGCCGTGCAACAGATGTCTTCCGGGCTATCGCCACACTCTCCCTGTCAAAATGTCACCAGCCAACCACCACAGACTGCACAGTGCAGATTCCACCAGAGTCAACCAGCACAGACTGCACAGTGCAGATTCCACCAGAGTCAACCTGCACAGTGCAGATTCCACCAGAGTCAACCAGCACAGTGCAGATTCCACCAGAGTCAACCAGCACAGTGCAGATTCCACCAGAGTCAACCAGCACAGTGCAGATTCCACCAGAGTCAACCAGCACAGTGCAGATTCCACCAGAGTCAACCTGCACAGTGCAGATTCCACCAGAGTCAACCTGCACAGTGCAGATTCCACCAGAGTCAACCTGCACAGTGCAGATTCCACCAGAGTCAACCAGCACAGTGCAGATTCCACCAGAGTCAACCAGCACAGTGCAGATTCCACCAGAGTCAACCAGCACAGTGCAGATTCCACCAGAGTCAACCAGCACAGTGCAGATTCCACCAGAGTCAACCAGCACAGTGCAGATTCCACCAGAGTCAACCTGCACAGTGCAGATTCCACCAGAGTCAACCTGCACAGTGCAGATTCCACCAGAGTCAACCTGCACAGTGCAGATTCCACCAGAGTCAACCAGCACAGTGCAGATTCCACCAGAGTCAACCAGCACAGTGCAGATTCCACCAGAGTCAACCAGCACAGTGCAGATTCCACCAGAGTCAACCAGCACAGTGCAGATTCCACCAGAGTCAACCAGCACAGTGCAGATTCCACCAGAGTCAACCTGCACAGTGCAGATTCCACCAGAGTCAACCAGCACAGTGCAGATTCCACCAGAGTCAACCAGCACAGTGCAGATTCCACCAGAGTCAACCAGCACAGTGCAGATTCCACCAGAGTCAACCTGCACAGTGCAGATTCCACCAGAGTCAACCTGCACAGTGCAGATTCCACCAGAGTCTGCCTGCACAGTGCAGATTCCACCAGAGTCAACCTGCACAGTGCAGATTCCACCAGAGTCAACCTGCACAGTGCAGATTCCACCAGAGTCAACCTGCACAGTGCAGATTCCACCAGAGTCAACCTGCACAGTGCAGATTCCACCAGAGTCAACCAGCACAGTGCAGATTCCACCAGAGTCAACCAGCACAGTGCAGATTCCACCAGAGTCAACCAGCACAGTGCAGATTCCACCAGAGTCAACCAGCACAGTGCAGATTCCACCAGAGTCAACCTGCACAGTGCAGATTCCACCAGAGTCAACCAGCACAGTGCAGATTCCACCAGAGTCAACCTGCACAGTGCAGATTCCACCAGAGTCAACCTGCACAGTGCAGATTCCACCAGAGTCAACCTGCACAGTGCAGATTCCACCAGAGTCAACCTGCACAGTGCAGATTCCACCAGAGTCAACCTGCACAGTGCAGATTCCACCAGAGTCAACCTGCACAGTGCAGATTCCACCAGAGTCAACCTGCACAGTGCAGATTCCACCAGAGTCAACCTGCACAGTGCAGATTCCACCAGAGTCAACCTGCACAGTGCAGATTCCACCAGAGTCAACCTGCACAGTGCAGATTCCACCAGAGTCAACCTGCACAGTGCAGATTCCACCAGAGTCAACCTGCACAGTGCAGATTCCACCAGAGTCAACCTGCACAGTGCAGATTCCACCAGAGTCAACCAGCACAGTGCAGATTCCACCAGAGTCAACCAGCACAGTGCAGATTCCACCAGAGTCAACCAGCACAGTGCAGATTCCACCAGAGTCAACCAGCACAGTGCAGATTCCACCAGAGTCAACCAGCACAGTGCAGATTCCACCAGAGTCAACCTGCACAGTGCAGATTCCACCAGAGTCAACCTGCACAGTGCAGATTCCACCAGAGTCAACCAGCACAGTGCAGATTCCACCAGAGTCAACCAGCACAGTGCAGATTCCACCAGAGTCAACCAGCACAGTGCAGATTCCACCAGAGTCAACCAGCACAGTGCAGATTCCACCAGAGTCAACCAGCACAGTGCAGATTCCACCAGAGTCAACCTGCACAGTGCAGATTCCACCAGAGTCAACCAGCACAGTGCAGATTCCACCAGAGTCAACCAGCACAGTGCAGATTCCACCAGAGTCAACCTGCACAGTGCAGATTCCACCAGAGTCAACCTGCACAGTGCAGATTCCACCAGAGTCTGCCTGCACAGTGCAGATTCCACCAGAGTCAGCCTGCACAGTGCAGATTCCACCAGAGTCAACCTGCACAGTGCAGATTCCACCAGAGTCAACCTGCACAGTGCAGATTCCACCAGAGTCAACCTGCACAGTGCAGATTCCACCAGAGTCAACCAGCACAGTGCAGATTCCACCAGAGTCAACCAGCACAGTGCAGATTCCACCAGAGTCAACCAGCACAGTGCAGATTCCACCAGAGTCAACCAGCACAGTGCAGATTCCACCAGAGTCAACCTGCACAGTGCAGATTCCACCAGAGTCAACCAGCACAGTGCAGATTCCACCAGAGTCAACCTGCACAGTGCAGATTCCACCAGAGTCAACCTGCACAGTGCAGATTCCACCAGAGTCAACCTGCACAGTGCAGATTCCACCAGAGTCAACCTGCACAGTGCAGATTCCACCAGAGTCAACCTGCACAGTGCAGATTCCACCAGAGTCAACCTGCACAGTGCAGATTCCACCAGAGTCAACCTGCACAGTGCAGATTCCACCAGAGTCAACCTGCACAGTGCAGATTCCACCAGAGTCAACCTGCACAGTGCAGATTCCACCAGAGTCAACCTGCACAGTGCAGATTCCACCAGAGTCAACCTGCACAGTGCAGATTCCACCAGAGTCAACCTGCACAGTGCAGATTCCACCAGAGTCAACCTGCACAGTGCAGATTCCACCAGAGTCAACCTGCACAGTGCAGATTCCACCAGAGTCAACCAGCACAGTGCAGATTCCACCAGAGTCAACCTGCACAGTGCAGATTCCACCAGAGTCAACCAGCACAGTGCAGATTCCACCAGAGTCAACCAGCACAGTGCAGATTCCACCAGAGTCAACCTGCACAGTGCAGATTCCACCAGAGTCAACCAGCACAGTGCAGATTCCACCAGAGTCAACCAGCACAGTGCAGATTCCACCAGAGTCAACCAGCCAGCTCCCAACACTTTACCACAGACACAGTGACAATGTTGGCAAAACACAACTTCATTCCAACCATTGCAACACAGTCACACGTTACAACAACATGCTAACCATTGCAACACAGACATCAAGTGTAGTGGTTAGAGCGTTGGGCCAGTAAGTAGCTAGATCGAATCCCTGAGCTGACAAGGTAAAAATCTGTTGTTCTGCCCCTGAACAAGGCAGTTAACCCACTGTTCCTAGGCGGTCATTGTAAATAAGAATTTGTTCTTAATTGACTTGCCTAGTTAAATAAAGGTGAAATAAAATAAAACCAAGAGCTCTGCACTAACTATTGTCTGAAAATTTAAATTTCAAACATTTAATGATTTTCAAGAAGAATCTTCAGTCCTGTTGTTTTTAAATCACTTATATGGCAAACCGGGTTATCAGCCAGCTCTATCAGAAATCAAATCCCCTTTCTGACAAAATAAGTCACCAAAGGCCGTGTATCAGAGTACAGATGAGAGAATAGATTTTGGTCATCCAGTCTGCCTGGGTGACCCCTGGGAGGGGGGCCAGGTTTTATACCAGAGAGTAGTTTAGGTTAGACTGCAGAAAAAGTACAAAAAAGGTACAGAAAGCTGTTTGGACCAAAAAATATTCTTGGAGAAAGAGGTTCCATTTGAGAAATGACGCCTGAATAGTTGTGTGAAGGAACAAGGGTCTGGAAAGTGTAGTTTAGACAATGTGAATGAAAAGAGCTCTCACTAGGACAAAGGTATGTGTACTTTGTGTTAGAATGATCAGAGCAGGAGTCTCTCTTTTTAGTACCATTACCTCACTGACACAATGAAGTCAATTCAGAGTTCATTTAAAAAGTGCATTTAGGGCTTACACACTTTACAAGATTAAAAGAAGTGGAACCAAATAATGAATGGGACAATCACTTCTTACATAGAGAGCTTACAGTATAGAGGCGTGATCACACCTATGATGATGGCTCTTATGATACTGTATCTATGCCCCCTACTGCACCCAGTAATCACATCCACTAGAAATAGATGGGTTCATACTGAGCCCAGGGCCCATATCCACAAAGCATCTTAGAGTAGGAGTGTTGGATCTAGGATCAGTTTCGCCTTTTATATCATAATGAATAAGATTAAATGGACAGGTTGGGATCTGATCCAGCACTCCTACTCTGAGATGACTCTGACTCTGTCCTAAATGACAACTTATTTCCTTTATAGTGCACTACTTTTGACCTGGGCCTATAGAATGGTTCCTTTTCTCTGCCGGTGAGAGACAATGTTATTGTATGAATGGTATAGTTACCTGCTTGTGATGCACTTTGTGACACAGGAAGAGGGGAAGAGGGAGAGTGGGGGGAGGGAAGGGTGCAGGTAGAGTCCTAGGGAAGGGGCTACTGATGGAGAATAGGGTCAACTCTAATATCATGATGTGGCAAGATCAGACCCACACTACAAGGTTAGAGTCGTGTATTTATGATAGTCATTGGAATACAAACTCCAAAAAGAGGGGTGTGTGAAGGGGAGAGCGCAACCTTTCCGTTGAACACTACTGGGCTATCATCTCCATGTCAGCGGCTGGGCTACACTCTTTGAGAAAGGGTCGAGTTACGCTGAGAATAATCTTGCCTACCAAGCAATTCTACCACCTCAGTTGGCAGAGAATGGGTGTTATGGATGTTGTGGAAGCTTGGATTGGAAAATGAAGAACATCTGGGAATATGGAGCTTCTGCCAGAAGTGAATTGGCGGTGTGTGTGTGGGTGTCGGGTGTGTGTTTGCGTGCTTCTGTTCGTGTCTGTGTATGTGTGTGGTGGTAGGCCAGACCAACTGTCTCAAGTCCATCTCAACAAGTGGAATCAGTGGAAACAGCAGCAGGGTGGGAAACTGTCCTGCAGTACTGTTTGTTGCTGCCAGACCAATTGCGTGTCCCAAATGACACCCTATTGCATTTATAGTGCACTACTTATGACCAGAGCTCTATGGACCCTGGTCAAAAGTAGTGCACTATATAGGAAATAGGGTGTAATTTGGGCCTCAAACCAGAGGTGGTGGTGGTAAGCCAGACCATCTGGTTAGAGAACTATGTATGCTGCAGTGTTTCCAAATGATTATTCTCTAGGTGGAGCACAAAGCAACATCCAGGTCAATAGTAACCAACAGAAGCCAAACTATTTTAGGCAGGAGGGAACATAGCTACATGGCTCCGTGTGTTGTGTGTGTGAACGCATCTAATCGTCATTAGTTTTCATGCTTCGTTAAGGGACTGTGCCATCACATTTTTGGGGAACACATTCAACACAACCTTGTCAGATCGAAAACCCTTATCTTTACATGTAATACTATAAAAATGTTTTTTAAAAGAACGTGAGGATTTTTGACATCTTTGTCCTCACTGATTTGTAGGGACTGAATCAGTCAATCTACTGGGAACTCAATCGAAAGAAAGCCAGTGGTCAATCCAGTGTACCACAGAATGTCAGGGAAGAGGGGGTTATTCTTGGGTTGATATAGTAGATAACTCACCTTGTATAAAGACCCTCTTCCACATGATCCTGCCAACATGGTTTCCCCCAAGGAAGATGAGGTTGGACAGAATGAGCATGGCTGTGGAGAAGGCTGAGATGAGAGCCAAACATCGCCTCCTCATGGCTGGGGAGATACAGCGCTCCTAGAGATGGGAGGAGCAATGCAGTCACTATCATAACAGTTACAGTAGCACACAGAGGAAGTAGCAACAAAAGTTAATGACATACAGAGGGAGGGGCAACATACAAGTTAGAGTAACATACAGAAAGAGGGGCAACCAACACAGTGGAGAAGGCCTCCGGGGAGAGACAGCGCTCCAACAGAGGGAGGGGCAACCAACACAGTGGAGAAGGCCTCCGGGGAGAGACAGCGCTCCAACAGAGGGAGGGGCAACCAACACAGTGGAGAAGGCCTCTGGGGAGAGACAGCGCTCCTACAGAGGGAGGGGCAACCAACACAGTGGAGAAGGCCTCCGGGGAGAGACAGCGCTCCTACAGAGGGAGGGGCAACCAACACAGTGGAGAAGGCCTCTGGGGAGAGACAGCGCTCCTACAGAGGGAGGGGCAACCAACACAGTGGAGAAGGCCTCCGGGGAGAGACAGCGCTCCTACAGAGGGAGGGGCAACCAACACAGTGGAGAAGGCCTCCGGGGAGAGACAGCGCTCCTACAGAGGGAGGGGCAACCAACACAGAGGAGAAGGCCTCCGTGGAGAGACAGCGCTCCTACAGAGGGAGGGGCAACCAACACAGTGGCGAAGGCCTCCGGGGAGAGACAGCGCTCCTACAGAGGGAGGAGCAACATGCTGTCACTACTAGGTATGTGACAACTGGACAATTTGTCTTAATGTTTAAACAACTATTTTCCTCATCGGTTTTCCGTTAACACAATAAGAATATTTTGCAAAATTCTCAGTGCAGATGGTCTACATCACGCTTTCCTCTTTTCACGAGAGTGGCGCGTATAACTTGTTGTTTTTATCCAATTAGAAGCCATCAAACCATCACTAGGCAAGTTAACAGGAGATACAGTATCTAGACTAATCAATGGAAGATGGAATTAAAATTACTAAAAGTTCAAATGAGAAGGACAGGCTTCAACACCAATACACAACAGTTAGGCTGATCGGAGTTGTTGTTAACTAGCATCTCCTGGCTTGATGCAGTCAAGACCAAGACAGGTACTATGTAATCAGATGAGATGATAAATAACTAGCAATAAGTTAGCCTACCAGCATGAGTCGACTTGGTTTCTATCTCCCCTCCCTGCTTCCCTCGTCACTCAGACGCACACTGCATGGTCCCTTTCTCACTCTGTTTGTTGTTGCACATTACAGCTCCAGTTTATAAACTAGCTTATTTTCTCCTACTAACGTTAAAGCATTGTTGCGTTAAGTACTTGCAATTTTTCCCCTTTATGACGATGACTGGGAGCTGTTAGTGGTAGTTTTGTGATATCGACATTGTGTTTTTTTACGATCGCAATTCACACACCTAGTCACTACCACAACAGTTACAGAGGGAGGAGCAACAAGATGTCACTACCATACCAGTTAAAGAGGGAGGAGCAACAAGATGTCACTACCATACCAGTTACAGAGGGAGGAGCAACAAGATGTCACTACCATACCAGTTAGAGGGAGGAGCAACAAGATGTCACTACCACAACAGTTACAGAGGGAGGAGCAACAAGATGTCACTACCATACCAGTTAAAGAGGGAGGAGCAACAAGATGTCACTACCATACCAGTTACAGAGGAAGCAACAACCTGCTATCATACCTGAACTAGAGAGTTCAATTAAAAAGCATCTGGTCCTTCTGTACTAGCCTAAAATAAAGTCTCATTCACACATGCTGAGAAGGGGAAGCTGTTTATGGTTCATGACACATTTTTCAGTATTACTGTAGCTATCCGAGATGATTCCCTTAATTTCTGGTGACAGAGGTGAGGGAGCTAAACAAATAGCTGTTTGGGGAGAGAAATAGGAACAGGGCAGAGAGGAGGGAGGTGGGGCAGTGGAAGAGGGAGAATACGAGACTTAGGGAAATCAGCAGAAGCATCCCTACTTCCCATCATCAATCATCCCATCACTGTCATAAAGCACACAGTCAGGCAGGCAGACACACTCTCACTCTCACACTCTCTCACTCTCACTCTCACTCTCAGCTGTGTTCCATCCTGCCTAAAAGAGCTTGGCTTCTGTTGGTTTCAATTGAACTGAATGTTGCTTTGCGCTCCACCTAGAAGAGACTAATCTAGTGGAAACACTGCAGCACACTGCAGGAGACACACAGGCAGCCTGGTCTGATGGAGTGGACTCGGAGGCTCGCGGGTGGAAGGAGTAGAGGGGTGTAAACTGAAACTACGATAAACTACATCTCTCAGTGGAGAATGACAATAATGTGGAATGTGTGTAGTGAGAAGTGTAATAGAAAGATATGGGCGTTGGACCCCATTTCCCTCCTTTAGGGAACAGTAGTTATAGCCGTAACATTATGTTCCCTTTCAGTCAGTCAACTTCAATGCATCAAACTATGGGGAAATATAGTCACGCCCCAAGCCGACCCCAACGAATGCTAAAAGAAAATGGCCCCTGGCAGACCACCCAGACCTGACCCTGCCAGATGCAGAAGTCTGGGTGTTACGTACACGGTGTGCTGCCTGGAGACTTTCCAATGTCCCAGCAGTAAGCACACTGTGGGCTACACTGGGAGCAGTGACATCCAAGCGATAAAACCTTACAAAACCATGTGGGTCTTCCGAGTGGGACAGCGGTCTAAGGCACTACATCAAAGTACTAGCTGCGTCACTACAGATCCTGGTTTGATCCCAGGTTGTGTCGCAGCCGGCCGCGACCGGGAGATCCATGAGGCGGGGCACAATTGGCCCAGCGTCGTCCGGGTTAGGGGAGGGTTTGGCTGACACGGTGCAGTGCGCCGGCAACATATTGGTGGGGCTGGCTTCTGGGTTAAGCAAGCATTGTGTCAAGAAGCATTGCGGCTTGGCGGGGTCATGTTTCGGAGGATACACAGCTCTCGACCTTTGCCTCTCCCGAGTCCATACGGGAGTTGCAGCGATTTGACAAGACTAACTACCAATTGGATATCACAAAATTGGGGGTAAAACATTTATACAGTGCCTTGCGAAAGTATTCGGTCCCCTTGAACTTTGCAACCTTTTGCCACATTTCAGGCTTCAAACATAAAGATATAAAACTGTATTTTTTTGTGAAGAATCAACAACAAGTGGGACACAATCATGAAGTGGAACGACATTTATTGGATATTTCAAACTTTTTTAACAAATCAACAACTGAAAAGTTGGGCGTGCAAAATTATTCAGCCCCTTTACTTTCAGTGCAGCAAACTCTCTCCAGAAGTTCAGTGAGGATCTCTGAATGATCCAATGTTGACCTAAATGACTAATGATGATAAATACAATCCACTTGTGTGTAATCAAGTCTCCGTATAAATGCACCTGCACTGTGATAGTCTCAGAGGTCCGTTAAAAGCGCAGAGAGCATCATGAAGAACAAGGAACACACCAGGCAGGTCCGAGATACTGTTGTGAAGAAGTTTAAAGCCGGATTTGGATACAAAAAGATTTCTCAAGCTTTAAACATCCCAAGGAGCACTGTGCAAGCGATAATATTGAAATGGAAGGAGTATCAGACCACTGCAAATCTACCAAGACCTGGCCGTCCCTCTAAACTTTCAGCTCATACAAGGAGAAGACTGATAAGAGATGCAGCCAAGAGGCATCACTCTGGATGAACTGCAGAGATCTACAGCTGAGGTGGGAGACTCTGTCCATAGGACAACAAATCTGCACAAATCTGACCTTTATGGAAGAGTGGCAAGAAGAAAGCCATTTCTTAAAGATATCCATAAAAAGTGTTGTTTAAAGTTTGCCACAAGCCACCTGGGAGACACACCAAACATGTGGAAGAAGGTGCTCTGGTCAGATGAAACCAAAATTGAACTTTTTAGCAACAATGCAAAACGTTATGTTTGGCGTAAAAGCAACACAGCTGAACACACCATCCCCACTGTCAAACATGATGGTGGCAGCATCATGGTTTGGGCCTGCTTTTCTTCAGCAGGGACAGGGAAGATGGTTAAAATTGATGGGAAGATGGATGGAGCCAAATACAGGACCATTCTGGAAGAAAACCTGATGGAGTCTGCAAAAGACCTGAGACTGGGACGGAGATTTGTCTTCCAACAAGACAATGATCCAAAACATAAAGCAAAATCTACAATGGAATGGTTCACAAATAAACATATCCAGGTGTTAGAATGGCCAAGTCAAAGTCCAGACCTGAATCCAATCGAGAATCTGTGGAAAGAACTGAAAACTGCTGTTCACAAATGCTCTCCATCCAACCTCACTGAGCTCGAGCTGTTTTGCAAGGAGGAATGGGAAAAAATGGCATTCTCTCGATGTGCAAAACTGATAGAGACATACCCCAAGTGACTTACAGCTGTAATCGCAGCAAAAGGTGGCGCTACAAAGTATTAACTTAAGGGGGCTGAATAATTTTGCACGCCCAATTTTTCAGTTTTTGATTTGTTAAAAAAGTTTGAAATATCCAATAAATGTCGTTCCACTTCATGATTGTGTCCCACTTGTTGTTGATTCTTCACAAAAAAATACAGTTTTATATCTTTATGTTTGAAGCCTGAAATGTGGCAAAAGGTCGCAAAGTTCAAGGGGGCCGAATACTTTCACAAGGCACTGTATATGTATGGAAAAAATTGTGGCGATGACCAACTTGCCGCAGCACAAATATATCCTATAGTCAACCCTTTAAACAACGCCCAAGACGCTGCCAGACCCCTGGTGGAGTGGGTGCGTACACCGCTAGGTCACCCTTGCCCCTTGCTGCTATAGGTCATGGGGAGAGCCGCTGCTTAGGGGGCGTCCTGCCGTGAGCTGGATCAGCAAAACAGACAAAAAGCCGGTCACAACCAGATATCCCGGGTCCATTCAATGTATGTGCTTAAAGCTCGCAATGGACACAGGGCATGTAAGCTCTGTTGCTCTCTAGAAGCAAAAGGAGGCAAAAAGGAAAATAGCTCAAAAGCTAAGGATCTGTATGACATTGCCATGAATTTCGGGGCAAAGGCCGCAATGTCACCTCAGAGTTGCCCGGGGGAACTGAGTGCCGGATAACGTGTGAAGGTCCCCAAAATGTTTAGCCAAGGCCAAAGCCATGAGTAGGGAGGTTTTGTAAGAGAGGATCTTCAGATCCATTGACTCCAGATGCCTCTAAAACCAGCACCAAGTACCATGTGGGCGCAATAGGTTTAGAGACTGGTCTGAGACAACGTACACCTTACAGGAACCGCACAACCAGGGAGTGGGCCCCTTGTTAGGCTCCATCAATTCCCACAAACCCCCCCTAGATAGCCATGTACTTTTAACGGGGGAAATTCCCGCCCCTGCTCAAAAAGCTCCTGTAGGAACATAAGGATGTCCTTCACAGACGATGTCCCTCACAGAGCACTGAAAAATAACAAGTCCTTTATCTTGACACCAGAACTCAAACTCTTGCCATATACAGTGCCTTCGGAAAATATTCAGACCCCTCCACTTTTTTCACATTTTGTTACGTTACAGCCTTATTCTAAAATGTATTAAATAAAACAATTCCTCAGCCATCTTCACACAATAACCCATAATGACAAAGCGAAAACAGGTTTTTACATTTATAAAATTAAAACAGAAATACCTTATTTACAAGTATTTAGTCCCTTTGCTATGAGACTCGAAATTGATCAAAATTGATCTTGTTTCCATTGATTATCCTTGAGATGTTTCTCCAACTTGATTGCAGTCCACCTGTAGAAAATTCAATTGACTGGACATGATGATTTGGAAAGGCACACACCAGTCTCTATAAGGTCCTACAGTTTACAGTGTCAGAGCAAAAACCAAGCCATGAGGTCGAAGGAATTGTCCGTAGAGTTCTGAGACAGGATTGTGTTGAGGCACCGATCTGGGGAAGGGTTCAAAAACATTTCTGCAGCATTGAAGACCCCCAAGAACACAATGGCCTCCATCATTCTGGATGGAACCACCAAGACTCTTCCTAGAGCTGGCCACTTGGCCAAACTGAGCAATCGGGGGAGAAAGGCCTTGGTCAGAGAGGTGACCAAGAACCCAATGGTCACTGACAGAGCTCCAGAGTTCCTCTGTGGAGATAGGAGACCCTTACAGAAGGACAGCCATCTCTGTAGCACTCCACCAATCAGGCCTTTATGGTAGAGTTGCAAGACGGAAGCCACTCCTTAGGTGGCACCATCATGCTGTGGGGATGTTTTCAGTGGCAGGGACTGGGAGACTAGTCAGGGTCGAGGGAAAGATGAACGGAGCAAAGTACAGAGATATCCATTATGAAAACCTACTCCAGAGTGCTCAGGACCTCAGAATGGAGCTGAAGGTTCACCTACCAACAGGGCAGCGACCCTAAGCACACAGCCAAGACAATGCAGGAGTGGCTTCAGGAAAACTCTCGGAATGTCATTGAGTGGCCCAGCCAGAGCCCGGACTTGAACCCGATCAAACATCTTTGCAGAGACCTGAAAATATCTGTGCAGCAACGCTCATTATCTAACCTGACGGAGCTGCAGAGAAGAATGGGAGAAACTCCCAAATACAGGTGTGCCAAGCTTGTAGCGTTATACCCAAGAAGAATGGAGGCTGTAATCGCTGCCAAAGGCGCTTCAACAAAGTACTGAGTAAAGGGTCTGAATACTTATGTAAATGTGTTATTTCAGTTGTTTTTTTTATCAATTAGCAAACATTTCTAAAAACCTGTCTTTGCTTTGTCATTATGGGGTATTGTGTGTCGATTGCTGAGGGAAAACAACAATTTAATACATTTTAGAATAACTTAACAAAATGTGGAAACAGTAATGGTGTCTGAATACTTTCCGAAGGCACTGTAGGTCTAGAATGGGAAGCAAAGCCCCGTCCCATCCCTTTTCGGAACCAGGAAATATTTGACAAAGGAACCACTCGGATTGCCTGCTTCTGGAGATGAGGCAATATTTCCTCAAAACGGGCACAGAGGCCTCTGGAACAGTCAATATGATGCTGCAGAAGCGTGGAGGACACAATAAATTGTACCCTGTACCCTGATGGAACCCTGATGTGGACTGGGAAATATTGTTTCTTCTTCCATTTCCACCATTCTTGACAACCGTGTGTCTGAACATCAAGAAGGGACACTTTTCATCGAACTCACATGTGGGAGACAACACTTTTGACATCTTCGAACACTGTGGAACTCCTGATTTTGCCTAAAGCCTGGCCCACTCTCGGTACAAGGGCTTCGGTGATCAGTGAAAACCCCGATAGGCAGTACCACCTGGGGGTACTGTTGTCACAATGAGCCTCACTCAGTTAAGGCGGTAAGATGCGATACGGTAACTAGCTGGCACCCAGCACTGAACCGCAACATTAAAAATAGACCCAGGGGGAAAAAATTATCATGAAGGTTACCCTACCGACCAGTCATAGGTACTGGCCACAAAGCGCCTTGTAGCCTAGCTGGGAATGGGACAGACAGCTCTGAAAAACAAACCCCTTCTGTGCTAACAGACATGGGCGATTCATAATTGAATCCAATTCTCCCAGGAATGAAAAGCGGTGAGCTGGAGAAAGACAGCTCATTTCAGAGTTCATATGAACCACAGAGACTGTGTGTTGGATAATAGCATGGTCATGTCCAACCCTGCTTGAGTCCCCAACCAACCACCACATTATAACCATGGAATGCAGGGTTCCAGAGGGGAATTAAACATGGACAAGCTTCCAACACACATTGCGCTTCCATGAGACTGTATAGACTGCATGAAGCCCAGCCCCCTTATGGGCACAGAGGGCTCCAGCAATGGCTGACAAAGTACCCCATTTTCCGTAAACAAAACGCGGGGGCACCGTCGTCACAGCAATGTTTTTGTTGAGTTGTGCAGCTGCTCAGGGAAAAAAAACACAATCCTCACCCTCTCTATTCCCTCCAACTCCAGGAATTGAAGAGAGGCAAGCAGGGCCTAACGAAGGCAGACACAAGCAGTGGGGGGGATACCTCTCTCAGAGAAGCCTACCGTAACCGTTGACAGAGCACAACACAGGAACCAGGGGACATTAGACCAGACCAATGACCCAAACCATCTCCTCGTCTCACAACATAGACTCAGCCGAGGTACTGGCACCCGGGAGAGGAAGTCACTATCGGAAACACCAAGCCCCCTAAAGAACAGTGCCAGTCGCCCCCTAGTCTCCCAAACTAACAGATTTGAGAGAGGGCAGCCTGAATACGCACCGAGCAGAGACATACAAGACATCCAATGTGAGTATCTTTTAATTAATTGGGGCATGGTTGCAAACCCGAACCCGGCTTGTTAGCTTTCATTGTTTTGGTATAACAACCACACAAACTTCAGCCCACAAAGGCCAGGGGGCGGCCATGCTCTACCACTAAGGGACAGTTTATTTGGTGCAACGTAAGACAGTCTTGTGTTCACATTGTTTGTTATAGTAGCGTGAATCATTTTGGTTCACACAGGGGTGAAGGGAATAATTTAATGAATTAATCCGAGCCTCACGCCAATCACCTGTGTAAGGCAGGGCTTCCAGAGAGGCGCAGATTTCATTGGCTTTGTCAGGCGTGATTGTAGATCCTTTAACTGAAGTCGCTAATGTGTGACTCCCCCATAGTATGTTGTACTGAAGTTGACTGACAAAGAGAACCGATAAGTAGTTGCCATATGTAAGTGTCAATTTGTTAATAACTGAACAGAGGAGTTTGCTCATCTCCTAAATTGCCTTCTCCAGTGTAGGATGCTCAGATGTATCCTGCCATGGAAGAGTTTTGAAATCCACCACACCCCCTTTGAAAGAGCTGTTTGGAATGATAAAAGCTACTTAGCTTTTGTCTAGCAAAACTAGCCAAGTTCTTTTTACCACTTTACACATGTATTTTGGGATTCAAACTCTGTAAGCCTCATTTGCCTGAGGACATGCTAGAGGAGTCTCCTTTCATACAAGTGTATTTATTTTCACGTTCTCTCATCGATTACCTTGAACCTTTTTCAAAAGAGGACATGAGGATTCAAGGTTCTCCCAGAGCGAAAGCAAAAGAGAGAGGCAGAGATGGAGTGAAAGAAAGAAGGGAGAGGGTCCAGGCCTCAGCTTCCCTGCCCTTCCAGTGTGATGAAGAGTCAGCCAACAGACCCAGGCTCGACTAAGCACGTTTTGTGTACACACACACACAGACACTATCAACCCTACCCACATGGAAAGACCAGATGCATTTCAAAGAGCCTTAGAGGAACAGTTCGTAATTCAGAAACAAATGTGACATTCATTCATTAATTCAATCAATCATGTGTTCTCACAAACAATAGAGGGGTAGATGAGGGCTACGGTGAGTAAAGACTTCAGTGACTTACAATAGATGGATAGACGAGGGGAGAAGAGATGAGGATGGTCACTCCATTCTCCACCAGCACCCCGACCCAGTTCATCAGAGCCCAGTACTGTAGGTAGTCATGTCCTCCATGCCAGAAACATACAAAGCCAAATGCCAGAGCCGTGGACAGCATCTTCCACAGCAGCCCGTGGTGAGAACCTCCTAATGGGATGTAAATGTACCTGGGACAGGGAGGGCGACAAAGTCAGCAACCACGGGTAGCATGGACTTCAGAAAGACATTATACACAAAACACAGGGCTACCAGGTAACAGAGTACGTGAGTGCAGTTGATCAGGTTGGAAATCCCGCTCTTCACTCAGGGCCCCAGCGCTCCACATCCTTTCCAGCTGCTCCGCTAAAAACAGCTACTCACTCAAAAAATAAATGCCGCTGCAAATTCGCTCCATTCATTAAAATCACTATTTAACCAACATCCATCTACCGTGATAAAAAGTACACAACATGTAAAGTGTTGGTCCCATGTTTCATGAGCTGAAATAAAATATCCCAGAAATGCTCCATATGCACAAAAAGCTTATTTCTTTCAAATGTGTTTACATCCCTGTTAATGAGCATTTCTCCTTTTCCAAGATAATCCATTCACCTGCCAGGTGTGGCATATCAAGAAGCTGTTTAAACAGCATGATCATTACACAGGTGCACCTTGTACTGGGGACCATAAAAGGCCATTCTAAAATGTGCAGTTTCGTCACACAACGCCACAGATGTCTCAAGTTGAGGGAGCGTGCAATTGGCATGCAGACTGCAGGAATGTCCACAAGAGCTGTTGCCAGATAATTGAATGTTCATTTCTCAAAAGAGAAATTTGCCTCACAACCGCAGTCCATGTGTATGGCGTTGTGTGGTCAAGCGGTTTGCTGATGTAAACATTGTGAACACAGTTCCCCATGGTTATGGTATGGGCAGGCATACACTACGGACAACTACCACAATTGCATTTTATCAATGGCAATTTGAATGCACAGAAATACATACTGTGGCGAGATCTTGAGGCCCATTGTGAGGCCAATTTCTTTTAAGGTATCTGTGACCATCAGATGTATATCTGTATTCCCAGTCATGTGAAATCCATAGATTAGGGCCTAATTCATTTAAATTTACTAAAATCTTTGAAATTGTTTCATGTTGCGTTTATATATTTTGTCATTATATTTTTGTGACTACCTGGATCTACCATTTGGTTTTGAAGAATTGAAACCAAACCATAAGATTTGCATGAAAAGTATTTTAATAAACAACAGGAAAAGGGCTAATTATTTCAAATAGGCTACATATCGTATTAAACTGCACATAAACACTCTAAATAGGCCAGGAGCCAGACGGTAGCCAAGAAGGAACGAAAATGAATTATTTAGGCTATATTATTTAAATTACAGAGGCAAGAAAAAGTACAGTTGAAGTCGGAAGTTTACATACACTTAGGTTGGAGTCATTAAAACTCATTTTTCAAACACTCCATAAATTTCTTGTTAACAAACTATAGTTTTGGCAAGTCGGTTAGGACATCTACTTTGTGCATGACACGTAATTTTTCCAACAATTGTTTACAGATGGATTATTTCACTTATAATTCACTGCAGTGGTTATGGGCGCTGTATTGCAGCGACAGCTGTGCCACCAGAGACCCTGGGTTCGCGCCCAGGCTCTGTCGTAACCGGCCGCGACCGACAGGTCCGTGGGGCGACGCAAAATTGGCCTAGGGTCGTCCTGGTTAGGGAGGGCTTGGCCGGTAGGGATATCCTTGTCTCATCGCGCACCAGCAAGTCAACAATTCTTAATCTTAGGTCCTCTAAGATCTCTTTTGTTCGAGGCGTGGATCACATCAGGCAATGCTTGTTATGAATAGCAAACTCACATCTCCAATCTCATCTCATTGATTTGACTCCAAGTCATTAGCCTAGGGGTTCACATACTTTTCACAACCTACACTGTGAATGTTTAAATGATGTATTCAATATAGACAAGAAAAATACAATAATTTGTGTGTTAATAGTTCAAGCACACTATATTTGTCTAATGTTGTGACTTAGATGAATATCAGATCAAATTTGATGACCAATTTATGTAGAAATCCAGGTAATTCCAAAGGGTTCACATACTTTTTCTTGCCACTGTATGTCAAGGCTATAGCCTCCAAATCAAATACATTGTGATGCATTTGCGACACACTAGGCTGGCAGGGACATCAAGTGCTCAGCATTTAAACAACATCCCGTTGAATCAAATCATAGTCTAAAGATTGCACATAGGCTGTGACTTACTAAGAATTCATTACAAATTTTAAAAAGAAAAGCCTTATTAGGATCCAGCTACATTTTTTTAAAACATGAGTTTGGCCAGAGTCTGTGGCTTCAGGCTCATAAGATGGTGGCCTGGAGAGCAGGCCAGCTGCGCAGAATACCCAAAGCGGAAAGCTCCCTGAAAGAGGTAATATGCCAGGCCTATCGGGCCAATTTTTTAAAATGTATTTTACCTTTATTTGACTAGGCAAGTCAGTTAAGAACAAATTCATTTTTTCAATGATGGCCTAGGAACAGTGGGTTAACTGCCTTGTTCAGGGGCAGGACGACAGATTTGTACCGTGTCAGCTCGGGGAGTCAAACTTGCAACCTGTCGGTTACTCGTCCAATACTCTAACCACTAGGCTACCCTGCCGCGCCCCAAAATCAATGATGGTATGATATTGTATAGATAATATAATTAAAATGAACAAAACTTATAAGATATCAGATTTTTAGTTTATAAATACTTTGCTACAATGACAGACTTAGCTAGCTACCCACCTTCTTTCTTTCTTTTAGCATGTGCACATACTAAGTAACGTTACACCATCATGCTTTCGGGATACCTGTCTTTTCAGATTCCACAATGATTCTTTAGTTGTGGACATGACATCTTGCTCTTGGTCTTCCTCATCTTTGTAAGTCACCTTGATTTTTCACCTGTGTGTTTTATCAGTTTCTTTATGAAAATATTTAGCGAACTTCATGACAGTAGCTAAAGCAAGTGGCTATAGCAGCACACAAGTAGATTACAAATGCATGCTGGGCCGGGCATGCCCTGAGCTCGAGAAGTGAGCGCTACTGGTACGCTATGGAGCGAAATTGGAGCGGGCGAGAAGGCCAAAGCTCCAGCCTTTGGGAAACTTGCTCCTGTCAAATTGGGCACGCTCCACTCCTTGCTTCGCTCAAGCTGTGTTCACATATTTTGACGGGAAATACAATCTAAAAGTTATTTGCGGTTATTGGGCAGGAAAAAAAATAAAAACATGTGGTTGTTTCCTGGTTCCTAATGATGGACTAGATTTAGGGACACGTTTCTGGACATCTCATTTCAAATAGTACAGTACATTGAAATCTGCCATTTCAATGTAAATGCAACATCCACACTCATCAATCTACACTCATCAGCCAAACAGTAAGAACATCTTGTGCATAACGAGACCAGGGATGCAGAGACAATTACACTGTGATGAATGTGTTTCATAAAAACAAAGCCCTACCTCTTTGCCTGCAGAGAGACACCCACTACAATGAATGATAAACCTCTAAATTGGAAAGGAGGGATTTGTCAGATGTTCTACGGCTATACAGTCTCTGGGGTAAGACGAGGGGTAACCGACCGGTTGTGTAAGTATGACGAGTGGTAACAGAGCAGAGCTTCTTGTTCTCCCACACAAATCTTTGTTTTTCTACGTCTGTATTTCATTGCCAGTCTGAACCGGACTAGCAGAGCTTGACATTCAGCATGGTTCCATTTCTTCTTTGTAGAAACAGTACTGGGTAGCCTTCATGAAAAAGTAATTATTGGAAATTCAAGGCCACACAACAGAGACAGGATAACAAGACTCACAGGTGTTTGAATCAAACAAGAGAACAGGCAGGTGCCTGGATTAGCAAAAACGTAACAGCATTTTCTTTGTATGTGTTTGTTTTGCAATCAGCTGATGCAGACCTAACCATAGGATGAGGGAAACAGACGTAAAGCTACCGAGAGCCTCTTAAAGAAAGGAGAGGGAAAGAGAGCGAGAGCAGTTGAGAAAACAGTTTGAGATTAGAATAGCATAACAAAATCTAGCCTAGAAACATATCACCAACGTAGACTAGAAAGTGTGCTTTTCTTTTCTCGAGCGTGTGGGGGTGGATTTGTCATCTCCTCTGTGTCACTTAAACAATTAAAACGACTGTGTTTGGGAGGCTGCCTGTTGTCATCCACTCTGCTCCTGTGGCGTCTCACTAATCCCTGAGGGAGACAGCGGTCGACCAGGCACCAAATCTTACATCATGCCCTCCTATCGTGAACACAGATTATACCACAGCTTTTACACATACACTCAATGTAACACAGCAACACCTGATTGCACCCAATCTCCCAACACAGCCCTAAAAAAAGATTAGACCTCCCACTTTCAGACAGACACTCACTGTTCTTACCAGAGCAACACTCGCTGTATTAGATCTATACTCTGTCAATCATCCTGTTTGTTCACTGTTGAATCAAATTGTGCCCCAGACACAATGTTTGCTATTGTTGCTATGCATATTGTTATGGAATAGTTTGGTAGTTGAGTTCTTAAGAGCACAATTAGACACTACACTATCACTTCCAAAACTCCAGCCCCAGGTGGCAGCAGCAACCGGATCAGGTGCTGTGCTCTTCCAGGAGGTCTTGTTAAGTGTTGATTGAGCACAGTGGTGGGCTATTAGAGTTACTGCAGGTGATGGCAGCGTGAGAACTTCTAGGCCAGAGAGGCCTGCCCACGTTTCTTGGATTATGTGTGTTTGGGATGCAAGTCTTTTTTGTACATTTTGGTCACCATCAGCTTGAACAACAGTAATTTGCATGCGCTCGTCAACCAATGGGGTCAAGACAGAGCTAGCTCTGGACCCTGGACTCAAAGTGTATTGGTTGCGTACATAGTTTAGCAGATGTTATAGAGGGTGCAGCGAAATGCTTGCTACTAGCTCCAAACAACGCAGTAAAATGTCAAACCAGTCGACAAATAACCAAAAATGAACACATTATTTTAAAAACACAAATAGCCTAATTAACAACCCAAATAGCACTGTAACAGTATACCAAATACAATCTATATGCATCTACACCGGATAAACTTAAGACAAGGAATACTAAGAATGATATGTACAGCAGTATATGCACTACATGACCAAAAGTACGTGGACACTTGCTCATCGAACAGCTCATTCCAAAATCATGGGCATTAATATGGAGTTGATCCCCCCTTTGCTGCTATAACAGCATCCACTCTTCTGGGAAGGCTTTCCACTAGATGTTGGAACATTGCTGTAGAGACTTACTGGCATTCACTGTTACAATGTTGTGCGATTAGGCCTGGCTCGCAGTCGGTGTTACAATTCATCCAAAAGGTGTTCAATGAAGTTGAGATAAGGGTTCTATGCAGGCCAGTCAAGTTCTTCCACACAGATCTCGACAAACGATTTGTGTATGGACCTCCCTCTGTGCATGTGGGCATTGTCATGCTGAAACAGGAAAGGGCCTTCCCCAAACTATTGCCACAAAGTTTGAAGCACAGAATTGTCTACAATGTAATTGTATGCTGTAGCGTTAAGATTTCCCTTCACTGGAACTAAGGGGCCTAGATCGAACATTCTCCTGGCATCTGCCAAAATCAGATTTGTCTGTCGGACTGCCAGATGGTTAAGCGTGATTCATCACTCATCACTCCACTCCGCGAGCTTTACACAACTCAAGCCGACTCTTGGCATTGTGATCTTAGGCTTGTGTGCGGCTGCTCAGCCATGGAAACTCATTTCATGAATCCCGACGAAAAGTTATTGTGCCGATGTTGCGTCCAGAGGCAGTTTAGAACCGAGAACAGACACTTTTTCGTGCTTTGGTCCCGTTCTGTGAGCTTAATTGTCCTATCACTTTGCGGCTGAGCAGTTGTCACGCCTACACATTTCCACTTCACAATAACAGTACTTACAATTGACCAGGGAAGGTCTAGCAGGGCAGAAATTTGACGAACTGACTTGTTGGAAAGGTGGCGGTGCCACGTTGAAAGTCACTGAGCTCTTTAGTAAGGCCATTCTACTGTCAATGTTTGTCTATGGAGATTGCATGGCTGTGTGCTCAATTGTATACACCTGTCAGAAACTGCTGTGACTGAAATAGCCGAATCCACTAATTTGAAGGGCTGTCCACATACTTTTTTTTATATAGTTTATACATAGCATTCAAAGTATTCAGCCCCCTTGACTTAAAACAATTTAATCAATTTTAGGATAAGGCTGTAACATAACAAAATGTATAAAAAGTCAGGGGGCTGAATACTTCCCAAATACACTCTATACACTATATATACAAAAGTATGTGGACAGCCCTGCTAAATACACAAAAGCAGTAATAAACAGATAGGGGGAAAAACACTGAATGTAGTAACCCCTTCAGTAATGCATTTCCCCTTCATCTTAACGTTAAACGTAAATTGAAATGTCACATCTCTAGATACACATCCCTGGTTAAGGAGACTGGTTCCTACGAGGTCCTATGGGCCCTGGTCAAGAGTAGTGCACTAAATAGGGAATTGGATGCCATTTGGTACGCAACCAGTGTGAATAACGACCACTATTTCAGATGGTCAAGGGATTTGTCCTGTTATTATTACTAGAGCTCTGTACGGTCTGTGTATGTGTCCCCTGGGGCCCTCGCTAGTATCTCACCGTGCTGCTGCTTAGACCTGGGTTATAATAAACCATTTCAAATGCTTTAGCTGAGCTTGACTAAGCTTATCCGTTGCATTGGAATCAACAGCAAAGTCTCAAGTGGAAAGCCATGCCCGTCTGGCACTCCAGGCAGTCTAGGTCGTTTTGAAATGATTTCAAATAGTATTTGAACTCAGGTCCGCTACTATCTCACTGTGCTGCTATATCAGAACGTTAGCTAGCGTTCTGCGGTTTAACTGACAGTCTGCTGGGGGGTGTGTGTGTATGTGTGCGCTGGAGAGCTGCAGTGGAAACATCTGCATCTGAATGATGAGCCTGCATTTTGGGGCCTTCCTAAATACAAACGCCAGCATTTTCCTTTGAAATGCACCGCAAAAAAATACATCACAAAAAGAGAGTGCATTTATCTGGCAAGCTTTGTCACCAAGGTTAGCATGTTCCGAAATATGTAATAGAACTTAGTCAACCGCCTTTAATAAGGCAATTAGATCTATAAAGGGTTCTGTCCCTTCATTTTATTGAGTCTTGTTTAACAGCTGTGCGTGCACTGGTTTAAACACCCCATCACTTGTTCCAAGCTTTTACATGCTTTCCAAGCTCCCTCAGGTGGGCTGAGGCTATTTGCATGGCGACAACATTAAAAAGGTACAGTCTGTGATTGGTACATACATTTTTGGTCTTTAAAATGTATGATATCCAGTATACCCATTGATAATCGAATTCCAGATTGTAGCATTAAGAGAGCTGATGAAGCCTTATAGTGGTGTATGAGTGGAGACGATGGCGACAATGCAACAAGGCAGCCTACGTGGGAGAGAAGACAGCCATTTGAATGCCTTAAGAGAGCTGTGGAACAGGACCTTTAACACATGCAGGGATGCTACAGACAATTAAAGCGGATTTAAAACTGCATTAGAACTACTTCAGCACCACTTTGGCGAGCTGGGGACGTGGGCATTGTGCATATAATTTGGTGTCGACGGCGGTGAGCCGAGCATCACAATCAGAAAACATTTCATCAGAAGAAACCTTTGAGGAAGATAGGGAAACCGCTACAGATGGACATTGTATCAGTGTTCAGAGCTGGAGGGTACCTAAATTCCATTATAACATGGATATGGATAATAATGATGGTCATGGATAGCTTTTATATAGTGTTATTACAAGTGTTCAAAGCATTTTATCTATTCAGTTGAAGTTGGAAGTTTACATACACTTAGGTTGGAGTCATTAAAACTCGATTTTCAACCACACCACAAATGTCTTGTTAACAAACTAGTTTGGCAAGTCGGTTAGGACATCTTCTTTGTGCATCACACAAGTACTTTTTCCAACCATTGTTTACAGAGTTTTAATTTATAATTCATTGTATCACAATTCCAGTGGGTCAGAAGTTTACATACACTAAGTTGACTGTGCCATTAAACAGCTTGGAAAATGCCAGAAAATGATGCCATGGCTCAAGGAGGAAGCCACTGCTCCAAAACCGCCATAAAAAAGCCAGACTACAGTTTGTAACTGCACATGGGGACAGAGATCGTACTTTTTGGCGTAATGTCCTCTGGTCTGACGAAACAAAAATAGAACTGTTCGGACATAATGACCATCGTTATGTTTGGAGGAAAAAGGGGGATGCTTGCAAGCTGAAGAACACCATCCCAAACGTGAAGCACGGGGGTGGCAGCATCATGTTGTGGGGGTGCTTTGCTGCAGGAGGGACTGGTGCACTTCACAACATAGATGGCATCATGAGGGAGGACTATTATGTGGATATATTGAAGCAACATCTCAAGACATCAGTCAGGAAGTTAAAGCTTGGTCGCAAATGGGTCTTCCAAATAGACAATGACCCCAAGCATACTTCCAAAGTTGTGGCAAAATGGCTTAAGGACAACAAAGTCAAGGTATTGGAGTGGCCATCACAAAGCCCTGACCTCAATCCTATAGAATATTTGTGGGCAGAACTGAAAAAGCGTGTGCGAGGAAGGAGGCCTACAAACATACGTCAGCTCTGTCAGGAAGAATGGGCCAAAATTCACCCAATTTATTGTGGGAAGGTTGTGGAAGGCTACCCGAAACATTTGATCCAAGTTAAACAATTTAAAGGCAATGCTACCAATTACTAATTGGGTGTATGTAAACTTCTGACCCACTGGGAATGTGATGAAAGAAATAAAAGCTGAAATACATCTCTATTATTATTTGGACATTTCACATTCTTAAAATAAAGTGGGGATCCTAACTGATCTAAGAGAGGGACTTTTTACTTGGATTAAATGTCAGGAATTGTGAAAAACTGAGTTTAAATGTATTTGGCTAAGGTGTATGTAAATGTCCGACTTCAACTGCAGGAATTATACGTTGAACAAAAATATAAACATGCAACAATTCATTTAAGGAGTTCATTTAAGGAAATCAGTCAATTGAAATAAATTCATTAGGCCCTAATCTAGGGATTTTACATGACTGGGGATAGAGATCTGTATATGTTCGTCACAGATTTAAAAAAACAATGAGGGGCGTAGATCAGAAAACCAGAATACCATCTGGTATGACCACCATTTGTCCCATGCAGCACGACACATCTCCTTCGCATAGAGTTGATCAGGCTTTTGATTGTGGCCTGTGGAATGTTGTTCTACTCTTCAAATGGTTGTGCGCAGTTTTGAATATTGGCGGGAACTGGAACACGCTGCTGTACACGTCAATCCAGAGCATTCCATGAGTTTGCAGGCCGTGGAAGAACTGGGACATTTTCAGCTTCCAGGAATTGTGTACAGATCCTTGCAACATGGTGCTGTGCATTATCACACTGAAACATGATGGAGGCAGATGTATTGCATGACAATGGGCCTCAGGATCTCGTCACGGTATCTCTGTGCATTCAAATTGACATCGATAAAATGCAATTGTTTGTTGTCAGTAGTTTACGCTTGCCCATACGATAACCCCACTGCCACCACGGGGCACTCTGTTCACAACGTTGACATCAGCAAATCGCTCGTCCACACAACACCATGCCATACACGCTTTCTGCCACCTGCCCGGTAGAGTTGAAACCGGGATACACCCGTTAAGATCACACTTCTCCAGCGTGTCAGTGGCAATCGAAGGTTAGCATTTGCCCACTGAAGTCGGTTACGACACCGAACTGCAGTCAGGTCCAGACCCAGGTGAGGAAGACGAGCATGCAGATGAGCTTGCCTTAGACGGTTTCTGACAATTTGTGCAGAAATTCTTCAGTTGGTAAACCCACAGTTTCATCAGCTGACCGGGTGGCTGGTCTCAGACGATCCCGCAGGTGAATAAGCCGGATGTGGAGGTCCTAGGCTGGCATGGTTACACATGGTTCTGCGGTTGTGAGACCAGTTGGACATACTGCCAAATTCTCTAAAACGATGTTTGAGGCAGCTTATGGTAGAGAAATTAACATTAAATTCTCTGGCAACAGCTCTAGTGGACATTCCTGCAGTCAGCATGCCAATTGCACGCTCCCTCTCAACTTGAGACATATGTGGCATTGTGTTTTAGAGTGACCTTTTATTGTCCCCAGCACAAGGTGCACCTGTGTAATGATCATGCTGTTTAATCAGCTTCTTGATATACCACACCTGTCAGGATGGATGGATTATCTTGGTAAAGGAGAAACACTCACTAATTGGGATGTAAACACAAAATCAGAGAAAAAAGCTTTTTCTGCGAATTAAACATTTCTGTGATCTTTTATTTCAGCTCATGAAACCAACCAACACTTTACATGTTGCATTTATATTTTCCTTCAGTATATAATTCAAAGCATTGTATGTAATGGCAGAGACCATGACTGCCTTCTTAGAGCACAATAATGCTCTCTCTCTAGTCACTGGTTTTGATTGAATTTGGCAGGAAAACACAGAATAGGTCTATTCCTGCAGTAAAAATACATTTTCAATTGAGACCTCCGATTGAAAATATATAGGTTAGTCCAGGACTAGCCTTTATCTTGGTCCGGGAACCTGGCCCTTCAAGTTTAGGTTGATGGATCTCGTCACTGGGGACATTATGGCAGGTGACTGACCTGAGAATGATGGTGTGGTAACCCAAGGTGAGGAACCTTTTTCCAAATGCAATCACCAGACCGAGCACAGAGCCCAAACTAACACATTCAGAGCTTATTGTCCATCATTAAAAACACAAAAAAAACTAAAAGTAGAAATGAACACAGATTCATTATGCATGTGTTTTATATGCGCATATTCAAAGAGATGAGCATTTTTCGAACAAAGCAAAAAATACAAAAAAAAATATGCCACACAAGTGGTTCACCTGTGATGGCAATACACAGCGTAATAATGAATACATGCAAATACAGCAGTGGATCAAACATCTTTTGTTTGCTGGAGATCCACATTGGCACAAGCCTCTATGTAGGTAGTAATGACGTGCGTTTTTGTACAGGGAATTTTACTGAGCTCTTGAATATTCAACAATGAATGTGCTCACAGGGAGTACCAAACAGCGCTTTCCAAATGTACCAGGACACATATTTAATAGAGGAACTCAAACGCCATATTTCTATGCTGCTTTTATTGTGTGGGGGGAAAAAAGCTTCCCACTGATTCAGCACATTGATTGTGAAAATTAATCTCCTGTAAGGTATGTGTAAGAATCTTTTCGAACCAAGCCGAGCACCCACAGAAACTGCAGTTTAAATAAAATAATTGTACAGTATCTGAGGTAGTTAAATAAATAAAAAATATATATACTTTCAAGGTACACTTTGTTAACTTCACTTGGTTATGTACCGCTTCCTCTCTGAACAATAGGGACAAGTAGGAAAGGACAATCCACAAAAACCGCAAACAGTGTTTTTGAACAGAGATACTAGTTGAACACAGGTTGGTTATTATTGTTTTACAGGTTCTACTCTGAGCCCCGCAGTTCACACATACAATGCAAACACAATATTTTACAATACTTATTTTTGCCCAACAGTGCCACCATGCGGCCAAACTGAACCATACTCTACAGGTTAGCTACACTCATCCCGAGCATGCGTGCCAACCATAATCACTCAGTCAAACAGATCAAAAGATAGCATAAACATGTGCCCGGTACAGTGCCACCACATGGTCCATCAGAATGTGCTTGCATATGTTGTCTTGACAGTGTTTGGAACATGTGTATCAAGTCTTGTTACAATACAAATATCTGTGTGTGATTATTGCGTGTTTATGTGCCAGACCATGCCCACGTGAATGTTTATTGGTCAGTAGCGGCCATGTTATTTGAGATGCATGCTTAGAAAATATTGTGATGAGAGACCTTGGTCTATATATATATCAAGTTTTGTGCAGATCGGTCATTCGGTGCCAGAGGAGTAGTGTTTTATGTGTTTTTCACAAACTTCTAAATGGCAGAAAATCCATATTGTCAGACCTTATGGTTCCAAATTTGTTCCTTGTGAGGAGAGGGGCCAATGTATCGAATTTCATGACTGTCAAACGGGGTGAAGGACATTTCAAAGATTGCACTTTCAATTGCTTGTTATAGTGCTACCATCTAGCCAATTAGCATGGCATTGCATGAGAGGGTGTAGCCCATGGGCCTTTACCATCATGCCAAGTTGCATTCTCCTAGGCCTTATGGGAATTTTCATTTTTTCACCACATCCAAGGAGAACCGAAATAATGAAGGCCAACAAAAACAATAGGATATCACCCAGTTTCGCTGCTTGAACCCCTAATAAATTGAAAAGGCTTGAAAGAAATACACTTTTTCAAATTTACTTTTCCCACCCATGTTAATTTGAAACATGCTGATTTTGCAGGAAGGCATCAAAACCATATATTTCAATTGTGTTCCATTTTTCCAATCTTGTGGTAACAAATTTCTACACATACAGTTGAAGTCGGAAGTTTACATACACCTTAGCCAAATTCATTTAAAACTCAGTTATTCACAATTCCTGACATTTAATCCAAGTAAAAATTCCCTGTCTCAGGTCAGTTAGCATCACCACTTTATTTTAAGAATGTGAAATGTCAGAATAATATAGTTGAGAAGATGATTCATTTCAGCTTTTATTTCTTTCATCACATTACCAGTGGGTCAGAAGTTTACATACACTCAATTAGTATTCAGTAGCATTGCCTTTAAATTGCTTATCTTGGGTCAAACGTTTCGGGTAGCCTTCCACAAGCGTCCCACAATAAGTTGGGTGAATTTTGGCCCATTCCTCCTGACAGAGCTGAGTCAGGTTTGTAGGCCTCCTTTCACGCATACGCTTTTTCAGTTCTGCCCACACATTTTACCAGAACTTTGGAAGTATGCTTGGGGTCATTGTCCATTTGGAAGACCCATTTGCGACCAAGCTTATACTTCCTGATGTCTTGAGATGTTGCTTCAATATTTCAACATAAAATTGTCCTCCCTCATGATGCCATCTATTTTGTGAAGTGCACCAGTCCCTCCTGCAGTAAAGCACCCCCACAACATGATGATGCGAGCCCCGTGCTTCACGGTTGGGATGGTGTTCTTCGGCTTGCAAGCATCCCCCTTTTTCCTCCAAACATAACGATGGTCATTATGGCCAAACAGTTCTATTTTTGTTCCAACAGACCAGAGGACATCCCGCCAAAAAGTATGATCTTTGTCCCCATGTGCAGTTGCAAACCGTAGTCTGGCTTTTATATGGCGGTTTTTGAGCAGTGGCTTCTTCCATGCTGAGTGGCCTTCAGGTTGTCGATATAGGACGCTTTTTACTGTGGATATAAATACTTTTGCTTCCTCCAGCATCTTCAGAAGGTCATTTGCCGTTGTTCTGGGATTGATTTGCACTTTTCGCACCAAAGTACATTCATCTCTAGGAAACAGAACACGTCTCCTTCCTGAGTGGTATGCGCGGTCCCATGGTGTTTATACTTGCATACTATTGTTTGTACAGATTAACGTGGTACCAAACCAGGCGTTTGGAAATTGCTCCCAAGGATGAACCAGACTTGTGGAGATCTACAATTTTGTTTTTGAGGTCTTGGCTTATTTCTTTTGATTTTCCCATGATGTCAAGCAAAGAGGCACTGAGTTTGATGGGAGGCATTGAAATACATCCACAGGTACACCTCCAATTGACTCAAATTATGTTAATTAGCCTATCAGTAGCTTCTAAAGCCATGACATCATTTTCTGGAATTTTCCAAGCTGTTTAAAGGCACAGTCTACATACACTAAGTTAACTTCTGACCCACTGGAATTGTGATACAGTGAATTATAAGTGAAATAATCTGTTTGTAAACAATTGTTGGAAAAATTACTTGTGTCATGAACAAAGTAGATGTCCTAACCGACTTGCCATAACTATAGTTTGTTAATTAACAAGAAATTTGTGGAGTGGTTGAAAAAACGAGTTTTAATGACTCCAACCTAAGTGTTGGTAAACTTCCGACTTCAACTGTACTTCAATCATGTGGTATCAAATGTCTACGCGAATGTCATCCTTTGGTATAGCATTTCTAACACAATTGCTCTTAATTTGTCTATATAGGTTTTTCCTATTTAAAATGATCATACATATTTTTAGGAAATGTTGAAAATTTGAGTCTTACCTGATAAGCCAGTGATACAGCCCGACGTCAAAGTGTCTGGAAAACAATACATATTTACATTAAGGAGATAGGAGGGTGGTGAAATCTTTGATATACACATTTTACCAATTTGGTTACCATGTCTGTCAGTTGATGGAAATGAAAGTACACAACTACCAATGACATAAAACATCTGTTTTGTTGTTACTTTCAACTGTTTCTCATGATCTGCCACCACTTTGTCTCCACAGTCCTATATGTTTCTGTTTCAACAGGTGCACAGTGAGAGAAGAGAAAGTTGGGATCATGGCAGTATTTTGCCCCAGCATTTCATATTTCTGTAGATTTAGTCCAAAGCCAAAATTTCAAGAACAATATGAATGGATCATTTCTTGGTGTTTAATATGATTTTTCTGAAAATTAAAATAGGGACGAATGAAGGCTCAACGTTCCATATTATTTGGCTTTTCACGCTACACTGAGTATACAAAACATTAAGAACACCTGTTCTTTCCATGACAGACTGGCCAGGTGAAAGCTATGATCCCTTATTGATGTCACTTGCTAAATCAACTTCAAATCAGTTTAGATGAAGGGTAGGAGACTGGTTAAAGAAGGATTTTTATGCCTTGATACATGGATTGTGTATGTGTGTCTTGGACTGTGGCGGTCATGAAATTTTGTCAGCCCGTTATTGTCATGCAAAAGACTGCCGGTCTCACGGTAATTGATCATTATCTAACAAACATGTTTAGCATCTCCAGGCCTCCACACATACAAGACACTGATGCTCACCTTTGGAACATCTACATTTTAAAAAAGTCTAATAAATAATTTAATATACACCATCACAATAAATCCATTATTTATTTTAGTCAGGTCTAAAGAAACATAATATGAATTATATGTATTGCAGAAGAACAAAATATGAGTTGGCCTAATGCAGGCCTGTGCTATCTGGCTATGCTCTGTGCCATAGGTTGTAGGCTTGTTCTTGCTTCTAAGTCCCGTAGTATCATTTTATTTTATATGATTTTATAGCAAGAAGAAAATAACTGAACTTGGCTGAATAAAATAGAAATGATATTATTTCCAATATGGAGAGAGTGTGCATATGAAGTGGCATGTTGAGCTTAAATGTGATCATTTGAAACAGGTGCTATATGCTAGATTTAGAGTTATTTGGCAACTTTAGCTGTGAATTATAAAAATCTTTTGAGAAAGTAGCAAAAAAAAAAGCTTGTTTTCTGTTCCTTGCCTCAGGCTGCACAGCTGTTCTCGAATCAAGTGATCATGTTTTCATCCATCAGACTATTCTCAATTTAATATTGTCTTCACTAATATGTAACATTTGTTTCAATTTAGACTGGCCCATTATCAAATATGCAGGAACGGTGAAAAAAGACGTCATCTTTGTGCACTCGAATAGCGAAAGGAGGCCGCGTGATTTCCCGCCGATCAGTTTTGAGGCTACTTCAAACATCTCAGTTGATCAGACAGGTTCTACAGGCCTTAGTTTTGTCGCACCTGGACTACTGCCCAGCTGTGTGGTCATGTGCAGCAATTGCAGTTGGTCCAGAACAAAGCAGCTCGTATTGCACTTAGACGCACACGGAAGAAAAGTGTCTGTAAAATGCATGTCAGTCTCTCCTGGCTCAAAGTTGAGGAGAGATCGACTGCAACACGATTGGTCTTTGTGCGAGGTGTTGATGTGTTGAAGGTACCGAAATGTCTGTTCAAGCAGTTGGTAAACAGTTCAGACACACAACACATGCAACTAGAGGTCTCTTCAGTCCCCAGGTCCAGAACAGAGGCTGGGAAAGGCACAGTATTAAATAGAGCCACGACTACATGGAACTCTGCGCCACCTCAGGTAACTCAAGCTAGCAATAAACAGTTAAAAAAACAGATAAAACAACACTGCATAAAGGGGACTGTGAAGAGACTAATAATGTTATGTACTATGTATTAGACCTAGATAGTGTGAATGTAATAATATGTAGGCTGTGTGACATTTAAAATGTATTCCAGTCCTTGACTAATAATGTTCTGTACTATGTACTATGTATTAGACCTAGATAGTGTATATGTACTGATATGTAGGCTGTGTGACATTTAAAATGTATGTATTCCAGTCCTGGACTAATGTTCTGTACTATGTATTATGTATTAGACCTAGATAGTGTATATGTACTGATATGTAGGCTGTGTGTAACATTTTAAATGTATGTATTCGAGTCCTTGACTAATAATGTTCTGTACTATGTATTAGGTCATGTTTCATGTGGACTCCAGGAAAAGTAGCTGCTGCTTTTGCAGCAGTGAATGGGGATCCTAATAACTACCAAATACTGTTTTGATGATAAGTGCTTGATGTGATTTTCAATTGCATTTGCATTGATGTCAAAGTGGTTAGAGGGACAATAGAGTCCTGAGTACCAGGCCATTAGGACCGGATGTTCAGCAGGAGAGGGTGCAACTCAATAGGATTGTATCTAGTGTCAGTCTGACACACATCAAACATTCATAGATATGTGAGGCGTGCTTGACTCGTGACTCACACTGGCCCAGTCACAAGCACACACACACAGTTGGAGCCAGTTGAAAGTGAATCCAGTAGTCTGTTTGATGTTAGTGTGACTGCACTGAGGCCCTCTAGATAATCCCTACCTCTCGGTTATGGACTAAATATTACTACTGTTATCTCACAGTGAACAACCAATAGCAGTCTTCTGGTCCCACTGGCATAAAAACCATTTTATATCATTCAACAGACACTCCTTAAAGCCCACTTTAAACAAATTCTCACACTTTATTTGGATAGTCATACTATCAACAAACTGTCTGTTAATAAGCAAATGCTTGCTAAGGTTACGGTTCGATTTACAGTCGTGGCCAATAGTTGAGACTGACAAATATTAATTTCCACAAAATTTGCTGCTTCAGTGTCTTTAGATATTTTTGTCAGATGTTACTATGGAATACTGAAGTATAATTAAACATTTCATAAGTGTAAAAGGTTTTTATTGACAATTACAAGAAGTTGATGCAGAGTCAATATTTGCAGTTTTGACCCTTCTTTTCCAAGACCTCTGCAATCTGCCCTGGCATGCTGTCAATTAACTTCTGGGCCACATCCTGACTGATGGCATGCTTGGAGTTTGTCAGAATTTGTGGGTTTTTGTTTGTCCACCTGCCTCTTGAGGATTGACCACAAGTTATCATATGGGATTAAGGTCTGGGGAGTTTCCTGGCCATGGACCCAAAATATCGATGTTTTGTTCCCCGAGCCACTTAGTTATCACTTGTGCCTTATGGCAAGGTGCTCCATCATGCTGGAAAAGGCATTATTCGTCACCAAATAGTGCCTGGATGGTTGGGAGAAGTTGCTCTCGGAGGATGTGTTGGTACCATTCTTTATTCATGGCTGTGTTCTTAAGCAAAATTGTGAGTGAGCCCACTCCCAGAAGCAACCCCACACATGAATGGTCTCATGACTGATGGTAGCGCTCACCTTGTCTTCTCCGGACAAGCTTTTCCCCAAACAATCGGAAAGGAGAAAATGACTTTACCCCAGTCCTCAGCAGTCCAATCCCTGTACCTTTTGCACTATATCAGTTTGTCCCTGATGTTTTTCCAGGATAGAAGTGGCTTCTTTGCTGCCCTTCTTGACACCAGGCCATCCTCCAAAAGTCTTCGCCTCACTGTACGTGCAGATGCACTCACACCTGCCTGCTGCCATTCCTGAGCAAGCTCTTTACTAGTGGTGCCCCGATCCCGCAGCTGAAACAACTTTAGGAGACGGTCCTGGCGCTTCCTGGACTTTCTTGGGCACCCTGAAGCCTTCTTCACAACAATTGAACCGCTCTCCTTGAAGTTCTTGATGATCCGATAAATGGTTGATTTAGGTGCAATCTTTCTGGCAGCAATATCCTTGCCTGTGAAGCCCTTTTTGTGCAAAGCAATGATGACTGCATGCGTGTCCTTGCAGGTAACCATGGTTGACAGAGGAAGAACAATGATTGAAAGCACCACCATCCTTTTGAAGCTTCCAGTCTGTTTTTCGAACTCAATCAGCATGACAGAGTGATCTCCAGCCTTGTTCTCGTCAATACTCACACCTGTGTTAACTTCTTAACGTATAGGGGGCAGCATTTTCACTTTTGGATAAATAGCGTGCCCAATTTCAATGTCCTGCTACTCATGCCAAGAATATAAGATATGCATATTAGTAGATTTGGATAGAAAACTTTGAAGTTTGAATCATGTCTGTGAGTATAACAGAACTTATGTAGCAGGAGAAGTCCCAGAGGACTAACTGTTTAGATTTGTTTTTTTTTTTAGGTCTCTGTTGAGTGAGTTCTCATTGGGAAACAATATTTCTTAGGAACTTGTTTTCAGTTCCTACCGCTTCATGTCACCAGTCTTTGGAATTTGATTGAGGTTATTCCTTTGTGCAATGAAGAAGTACAGCTATCTAGGAACTGGGTAACACTGTTGAGAGTTGCGCAAGACTTGAAAAGTAGCGTTGGTTTGTTGTCTTCCTGTATTGAACACAGATAGACCCGTCTTCAATTTGCTTGATTATTAACGTTTAAAAATACCTAAAGTTGTATTACAAAAGTAGTTTTAAATGTTTTGGCAAAGTCTAAACACAGCTTAGCCTTTTGTTAATCACCCTGTCGTCTCAGATTTTTAAATTATGCTTTACAGCGATAGCAAGACAAGCGTTTGTGTAAGTTTATCAATAGCCTAGCATAGCATTATGTCCAGCTAGCAGCAGGAAGCTTGGTCACGACGAAAATCAGAAAAGCAATCAAATTAACCGTTTACCTTTGATGATCTTCGGATGTTTTCCCTGACGAGACTCCCAGTTAGACAGCAAATGTTCCTTTTGTTCCATAAAGATTATTTTTATACCCAAAATACCTCAGTTTGTTTGTCACGTTATGTTCAGAAATCCACCGGAAATAGCGGTCACGACAACACCGATCCCAATTGTATCCATAATATCGACAGAAACATGGCAAACATTTTTTATAATCAATCCTCAAGGTGTTTTTCAAATATCTATTAGATAATACAATGCTCAAAAAAATAAAGGGAAGACTAAAATAACACGTCCTAGATCTGAATGAATGAAATATTCTTATTAACTAGCCCCAGGCATTATGACCGGGTCACATGCAGCTGCACTACGGATTGATGATTACTCGTGTGCGGCCAGCTGTGGGTAGGATTGAAACAAACCCAACCTTCATTTACATTGTGATGCAGTCACGAACAAGAAGTCTCACAAAACTTTTGGATGAGACCGACTTTGTGACCAAAATTATCCTATTTACACTTTGTAGTATATTATGACAGAATAAATGTTTCGGACTCAACTGTTTCTAAATGAGAAGTTGGTTTTTAGGGGAAGTTGCGCGTTAAAGTTAGTGTATACTGACACGAGCAGGGCAACTCAACTGTAAAGAAAAATGTAAGTGTCTGCATAAGAGATAGGGTTTATGAATATAAAGAGACAAGCAAAAAATACCTATAGAATAAGTTATTAGACCTCTACGATTCATTTCATTAGTTCTACAAACTAATGTGAGATTTGTAGATTACATAACATTTGAGGATAAATAATTTAAAGGCCTATGTATTTTCAATGTTTTGTCGAGCTACAAATCTAAAAACAATGCTGGCCATCTTTTCCACTTTCGTGAATTTATTTTTTGTCATTAGTGCTGCGCGATTAACCAAAATGTTGGTTATTTTTCCATGTTTTTTTCCTGTGAGCTCAATGTGCACAATCAAAGTTTCTTTATAGATGAATCCAATCCAGCCTGAACTGTACATTGTAGTTTCAACATGCCAATCTTCTACAAAGTTCAGCTAAAACTTGGTAATTAACTACAATGACCATAATCCCAATGTACATCTACTTGGCCAGTCTGTTTCTTTACGCTTGCTACAGAAGAGAGAAGAATGATGAATCGTGATGTGACAGAGAGCAGATGTTGCTTCACGAGGTAGAGTATCTCTCTACCTGAAAATACATGATCTCTCAGCACTGTCATTTACACGATATACATTGAGTATACATTGCAATGAGATACTTACTTTCAGGTTAACCTCTCGACAATTTTACAATAAAAAAAGTAAGTAGCCAAGTGAAAGAAATGTATAAAAATAAAAGCTCAATTAAATCATTTTACCAATTTAATAAAATGGGCAGTTTTTTACAAATAGTTAATAGCCTATATGGAAATAACAGACATGAGCCAAGCATGTTTACTAGTAGAATGGAATAGGTTATAAGACCTCTCTGATTAATTTGGTCAGATTTACCACCTCAACATTGCTCATTTTAAAACAGGGTTAAATATATTGAGTGTAGTAAACATTAAGAACATCTGTGATGTGAGCGGTCCACTGCGTTGTGAAATCTTGACTAGCAGGCACTGTGTCACTCCAGGCGCTTCTTGCAGTGCCTGCTACTGCCTAGCACATTATATTGTATTGTTTATTTCAGTCATAACAATGTGTCAGTAAAACAAAAATATACTGCATAGCGCAAGTGATGTGTGTTTATGGAAACTCACATAGGTGCTGGATCATACCCAGGCCTAATTACGCCACTGGCGTGTGCAAGCAAGTGTGTGTGTGCACGAGCACAACAAAGGTACGAGTCAGCACAACCACTCTTCAGTGTCAGTGAATTAATAGGCAATCAGGAGACTGGCATACTGTAGAGAGGCTGCATTGCTCGCTCTCCCTCATCAAATCCCCATCATTACCTCCATCTGTTTAGCAAACAGAAAGAGAGGCTTGCCAGATAAACCTGTCCAAGGTAATTCATGACTCAGATTCAGCAGCTTGCTCAACTAAACGCAGACATATTAGACAAATCATTCACTTAACACCACACTTGGTGCCTTTGGCAGACAGCAGAGTATCTTGGAGCCTGGTCAGCTATTCCACATTGGAACGTGCACAAGCATGCATGCACATGCACCGACTCTAGTATCCTATGACATTTCAAAAATCCCTTCTGACTCCAATATTCCCTTTCTATTTCAGGTGACCGGAGCTCAGTAGTGAACAGTTGGGAGTCCGTGCCAAGACCGGGGCCAGGACAGTGTCAGTGTCAACACCAGCAGCCAAAACCATGTTAGACACCACAGAACCCGAGCCGAGCCACCGGCCAAATCTTACATTTCCTGTAGCAATCAGTATCCTTTAAGGGCTAATTTTTCACGGAGGAGCATCACAACTCCCTCCTCTCCCCCAGCCCCTTATCTTCACCCACTATCCCCTCCTTTCGTGTCTACTATACGTACATTTAATTTGCTTGTGTTTACCTGAAGTGGAAGTGCCAATAAATCTGTCAGTTCTGAATCAGAAATGCGCACGGCAGGAGCTGAGGGGCAAAATAAAGTAAATCAAACTTCCATTATTACGTGAGGACTGTAACACCATATAACAGGGTCTGGTAGCTGTACGGCACCAGACTCGGACAGAGGCTCGCCGCTCCATGATGCCAACCCTTCATTAACATGGATGGAGCGGGAGGTGCGGGACAAGGTGCTCATGATGCCCATAAAGCCACGCTGTCCAGCAGGAGTTGGGACGGTTCGTGTCCTTAATGCTGGTGGAGGTAGTTCTCCCACTGAGGCAGGCCAGGCATCTTTCAGTGAGGCAGGCCAAGCATCTCTAGAGCGGAGTCAGTTCATCATCTCGCCATAGTATACTTCCTTATCCGGCTTGAAGGACCATGAAAATAGCGCCACCAATTAGTGTTGGTCTCCGAAAGAGGTGCCGGTTAAATATAGGCACAAAAGTCCCTGAGCCTCAATTAGAAGGCGTGGTAATGACGAGTAGACGACAGATGTACAGAACACACTTTATTGCACACACACACCAACATAGCAAGAGGGGACTAGTAGAAGTGGTTTCTGCAATGGAAGGAAAGGGTAATGTATTTAATAAAATGTTGGTTAGCAGATGTTATTGCGAGATGTTATACACATGGTTAGCAGATGTTATTGCGAGTGTAGCGAAATGATTGTGCCTCTAGTTCTGACAGTGCAACAATATCTAACAAGTAATATCTAACAATTCCACAACAAATACATAATACACACAAATGTAAGTAAAGGAATGGAATAATATATAAATATATGGATGAGCAATGTCAGAGCGGCATAGGCTAAGATTCAATAGATAGTATAGAATACAGTTTATACATGTGCAACAGCACAACCTCAGGAGGCTTCAACCTCAGGAGGCTGAAGAAATTTGGCTTGTCACCTAAAACCCTCACACACTTTTACAGATGCACAATTGAGAGCATTCTGTTGGGCTGTATCACTGCCTGGTACGGCAACTGCCCCACCCAGAACCACAGGGCTCTCCAGAGGGTGGTGCGTTCTGCACAACGCATCACCGGGTTGCAAACTACCTGTCCTCCAGGATACCTACAGAACCAGATGTCACAGGAAGGCCAAAGAGATCATCAAGGATATCAACCACCGGAGCCACTGCCTGTTCACCCTGCTATCATCCATGAGGTGAGATCAAAGCTGGGACCGAGAGACTAAAAAATATATTCCATCTCAAGGCCATCAGACTGCTAAACAGCCATCACTAACACAGAGGCTGCTGCCTACATACAGACTTGAAATCATTGGCCACTTTAATAAAAGGATCACTAGTCACTTTAATAATTCTACTTCAATAATGATGTTTACATATCTTGCATTACTCAACCCATTTGTATATACACTATTTTATACCATCTATTGCATCTATGCTACTGACATTGCTCATCCATATATTTATATGTACATATTCTTATTCCATCCCTTTACTTAGATTTGTGCATATTAGGTAGTTATTGTGGAATTGAAGGAGAGTGATGGAGTGCTGCATCAGATTACTTGGCTTCCACAACCCAATCGAGATGGTTTGGGATGAGTAGGACCTCAGGGGTGAAGGAAAAACAGCCAAAAAGTGCTCAGCATATTTCAGAATATGTAGAAAATAGTAAACAAAGAAAAATTATTGAATGAGTAGGTGTTCTAAAACATTTGGCCGGTAGAGTACATGTAGTACATTCGGAAAGTATTCAGACCCCTTGACTTTTTCCAAATGTTATTACGTTCCAGCCTTAATCGAAATGGATTAAAAAAAATACCCCTCATTAATCAACACACAATACCACATATTGACGAAGCAAAAGGTTTAGACATTTTTGCCAATTTATGACAAATTTTAAAAATGAAATATTAGACTTAAATAAGTATTCAGAGCCTTTACTCAGTACTTTGTTGAAGCACCTTTGACAGTGATTACGGCCCTGAGTCTTCTTGGATCTGACACTATAAGATTGGGAGAAACTCCCTAAATACAGGTGGGCCATTCTTTTCTGCAGATCCTCTCAAGCTCTTTCAGGTTGGATTGGGAGTGTCACTGCACAGCTATTCTCAGGTCTCTCCAGAGATGTTCAAGTCCGGGCTCTGGCTGGGCCACTCAAGGACATTCCAGGACTTTTCCCGCTTAGGGTCTTTGTCCTGGTGGAAGGTGAACCGTCGCTCCAGTCTGAGGTCCTGAGCACACGGGAGCAGGTTTTCATCAAGGATCTCTGTACTTTGCTTCATTCATCTTTGGCTCGATCCTGGCTAATCTCGTAGTACCTGTTGCTGAAAAACATCACAGCATGATGTTGCCAGCTCCATGCTTCAGCGTAGGGATGGTGCCAGGTTTCATCCAGATGTGACCCTTGGCATTCAAGCCAAAGAGTTCAATCTTGTTTTCATCAGACCAGAGAATCTTGTTTCTCACGGTCTAGCAGTCCTTTAGATGCCTTTTGTCAAACTCAAAGCAGGCTATCACGTGCCTTTTACTGAGGAGAGGCTACTGTCTGGCCACTCTACCACAAGGCCTGATTTGTGGAGTGCTGCAGAGATGATTGTCCTTCCGGAAGGTTCTTCCATCTCCGCTGAGGTACACTGGAGCTATTTGAGTGACCATTGTGTTCTTGGTCACCTCCCTGACCAAGGCCCTTCCCCCCAGAGTCTTGGTGGTTCCAAATTTCTTCCATTTAAGAATGATGGAGGCCACTGTGTTCTTGGGGACCTTCAACGCTGCAGAAAGTTTTTGGTACCCTTCCCCAATTCCGGAGCGTCAGGTAGTCTAGTGGTTAGAGAGTTGGACTAGCAACCAAAAGGTTGCAAGAGCGGATCCCTGAGCTGACAAGGTAAAAATCTGTCGTTCTGCCCCTGAACAAGGCAGTTAACCCACTATTCCTAGGCCGTCATTGAAAATAAGAATTTGTTCTTAATTGACTAGCCTAGTTAAATAAAGGTAAAATAAAATAAATACAAATAAATTATGTGCCTTGACACAATCGTGTCTCGAAGCTCTAGGGACAATTCCCTCAACCACATGGCGTGATTTTTGCTATGATATGGACTGTCAATGTGGGACCTTATATAGACAGGTGTGTGCCTTTCCAAATCATGTCCAATCAATAAAATATACAACAGGCAGGCTCCAATCAAGTTGTAGAATCATCAAGGATGATCAAAGGAAACAGGATGCACCTGTGCCCAAGAAAGCGAAGGTAACCTGCGTAAATGACTACCGCCAGTAGCACTCACGTCAGTAGCCATGAAGTGCTTTGAAAGGCTGGTCATGGCTCACATCAACACCATCATCACGGAAACCTGAGACCCACTCCAATTCACATACCGCCTAACAGATCCATAGATGACGCAATCTCAATCGCATTCCACACTACCCTTTCCCACCTGGACAAAAGGAACACCAATGTGAGAATGCTGTTCATTGACTACAGCTCAGCGTTCAACACCATAGCGCCCACAAAGCTCATCACTAAGCTAAGTACCCTGGGACTAAACACCTCCCTCAGCAACTGGACCCTGGACTTCCTGACGGGCCACCCCCAGGTGGTAAGGGTAGGCAACAACACATCTGACACGCTGATCCTCAACACGGGGGCCCATCAGAGGTGCGTGCTTAATCCACTCCTGTACTCCCTGTTCATCCACAACTACGTAGCCAAGCACGACTCCAACAAAATCATTAGGTTTGCTGATGACAACAGTGGTAGGCCTGATCACTGACTACAATGAGACAGCCTATAGGGAGGTCAGAGACTTGGCAGTGTGGTGGCAGGACAAAAACAATCCCTCAATGTGAGCAAGACAAAGGAGCTGAATGCAGACTATAGGAAAAAGAGGGCCCAACACTCCCCTATTCACATCGACGGGGCTGTAGTGGAGCGGGTCAAGAACTTCAAGTTCCTTGGTGTCCACATCAACAAACTATTATGGTCCAAACACACCAAGACAGTTGTGAAGAGGGCATGACAATACCTTTTCCCCCTCAGGAGACTGAAAAGACTTGACATGGGTCCTCAGATCCTCAAAAATTTCTGCAGTTGCATCATCGAGAGCATCACTGACTGGTATTGGAACTGCTCGGCATCCGACCACAAGGTCCTACAGAGGGTAGTGCGCACGGCCCAGTACATTACTGGGGCCAAGCTTCCTGCCACACAGGACCTACAGTTGAAGTCAGAAGTTTACATACACCTTAGTCAAATACATTTAAACTCAGTTTTTCACAATTCCTGACATTTCATCTTGGTAAAAAATTCCCTGTCTTGGGTCAGTTAGGATCACCACTTTATTTTGAGAATGTGAAATGTCAGAATAATAGTAGAGAATTATTTATTTCAGCATTTATTTATTTCATCACATTCCCAGTGGGTCAGAAGTTTACATCCACTCAATTACTATTTGGTAGCATTGCCTTTAAATTGTTTAACTTGGGTCAAATGTTTTGGGTAGCCTTCCACAAGCTTCCCTTAATAAGTTGGGTGAATTTTGGCCCACTCCTCCTGATAGAGCTGGTGTAGATTTGTAGGCCTCCTTGATCGCACATGCCTTTTCATTTCTGCCCACAAATGTTCTAATTTTCTAACTTTGGAAGTATGCTTGGGGTCATTGTACATTTGGAAGACCCATTTGCTACCAAGCTTCAACTTCCTGACTGATGTCTTGAGATGTTGCTTCCTTGTATGTAGTTCGATATTGTTATTTTGTGTTACTTTTTTACATTTATTTTAGTAAATATTTTCTTAACTATTTCTTGAACTGTCTTGTTGGTAAGGGCTTGTAAATAAGCATTTCACGTTAAGGTCCTGTTGTATTCGGCGCATGTGACAAATACAATTTTATTTGACTTTGACCTGAGCTCAATTTTGAGTCTCATAGCAAAGGCTCTGAATACTTACGCAAGTAAAGTTTATTTTATTTTATTTTTATACATTTGCAAAACCTGTTTTCGCTTTGTCATTATGGGGTATTGTGTGTAGGTTGATGAGAAAAAAACAGTTATTTAAATCCATTTTAGAATAAGGCTGTAACGTAACAAAATGTGGAAAAAGTCAAGGGGTCTGAATACTTTCCTAATGCACTGCATATATATATATATATATATATATATAAAAATAGTTTTATTTTTTTTACAGCTTTCTCACCTGAGACCAAAAAAGAACAGACGCATTTCCCCATTACTTCTTGAACAAGAACACCCGCTAGTGTAAGAGATCACTGAATCTAAGAGAACACCCATGGTTTCGACATGAAAGCCAACATAAGACCTGCTACATGCTTCCCATTAAAGCCTTTTAGGAACAACCCAAGATCAGCCACTCCGCCTACACGGTCTTTGTCAGCCTAAAGTAAAAATAGGACATGAACCAGGCCATCATGACCCAGCCATCAAATATGGAATTTTTACACATTATTAAAGACTTATGTAATATGTCAAATGGCATTGATGAGCATTGTGTGTTCTATTGAGATTAAATTCCCAAGACTTTCAATTGGTTGACATACTTAGGCTACTCTGCCACCTGAAGTAGAAGTTTGGCACAGCACTTACATCAGCTTTGTAATCAAATGAGACGGATTGGCTTGTTTGATGCCTACAATGGATCTAGCAAGCCATATCAAGCTTACCTGCTGACACAGTAGAAACTGCATCTCAAAACACACACACGCAGGCATGCGCACACTGACACAAACTCTTAAACTGACAATCTTGTCTCGTTCTGTTGCAGGCCAAGATAAAAAGGCACTGGTTGTATACAAATGTAGGATCTTAATTTGATCCCTCTGTTGCTGGAGAACTTTCTTGCAATGCAGGACATTTTAAACTTATAGTGTATTTGAGGTTTTAAAAAGGCTTCTGAAGTTTGTAATTTCCACTGAAATTTAAGACTTGATTTTCCCTCCCAAAAGTTGTTTTATCAACCCCTACAAAAATGTCCATTAATTATAAAATGAACGAAATAATTTACATTTTCTATTGCAGATTATTTTCCTGCTGTAGCAAACAGTCTCAAATGAAGATCCTACTACAGCCTCATCTCAAGAGCAGCAGTGATCGGACTTGTGTGCGACAGTGCGCCTGTGTGTGTGTGTGTGTGTGTGTGTGTGTGTGTGTGTGTGTGTGTGTGTGTGTGTGTGTGTGTGTTCCAGCCTCACCTCCACATTCCTGTGAAACTGTGCATAATGCTGACACAGCGTGGTAGCTTTGGGGGGGCCAGCCCATCCAGTCCAGCTAGCAGAGACGGAACACCAAACAGAACCAGGTACTTCACATAGAAGAACTGGACTAATGCCAGGGCCAGCCCACCTGAGGGAGGTAGAGCAGGAGAGAGAAATGGGTAGGAGAGGGATGAAGCCTTAGCACAGCGTTTGCCCAACTCGGCCCTTGGGACCTCACGTTTAGTTTTTTTGCCCTAATACTACACTGCTGATTTAAATGATCAAAGCTTGATGATTAGTAGTTTATATGAATCAGCTGTGTAGTGCTAGGGCAAAAACCAAAACGTGCACCCCTTGGGGTCCCCAGGACTGAGTTTGGGAAACCCTGCTTTAGCACATACTGTATATTGACAGCACTATGTACTTAGTATATACAGTACATAGAACAACTGGATTAATGCCAGGGCCAGCCTGCCTGAGGGAGGTAGAGACATATATAGGTAAGGAGGGAGAGAGATGAAGCCTTGTTTATAATATCTACTGCCCCAAGGTGGTATTCTGACTACTTGCAATCTGCGCCCTTACCTTTCCAATCTCCCACTCTGAAATGTGCACACGCCTTATTCTGCCTTTTATCCTAGTCCACTGGAAGAAAGGTCATGTTTATATTCCACTGTGTAAAAACTGCAATGTAGGTTTGATTGAAATAAACCAAAATACACATTAACTGCCAGGATCAGCTCATATGACATTTTGTACTGTACATTAAGTTAACACCTCAAGTATCAAGTAAATCTTGATTAATTGGTATTCAATAAGGATAATATTTGAGAGTCAAATTTCCATGCAAGTGTCTTACTGACATCAAATAAGGATTTATGCAAAAGTCATTTGTGCCCTGAATAAAAAAGAAATTCATCAATTGAAATACATTATCCTAAATAACATTTAGTTGAAATGGAATCAACCCAAACCCTGTGAAATAAGACTATTGGATCGCAGCCAAAGATATGTGGGTGGAATGTTACAGTACAGGTCTACATATTATGGCAAGATGAGTTACAGTCTCAGTACAGAAACCCTACAACTGATGGTGACGAGAAAGAGATCTGTGCATATTCATATTTCATAAGGCTCTCTAAAGTTGGATGAATTGGTGCCTCTAGGGCAGTGGTTCCCAAACGGTGGACAATATATACAGTGCCTTAAGAAAGTAGTCACACCCCTTGGCTTTTTCCACATTTTGTTGTGTTACAAAGTGGGTTTAAAATAGATTTGTCATTTTTTGTCAAAGATATACACAAAATACTCTGTCAAAGTGGAAGTAAAATTCTAACATTTGTAAAACATGAATGAACAATAAAACACTAATATATCTTGATTAGATCAGTATTCAACCCCCTGAGTAAATACATGTTAGAATGACATTTGGCAGCGATTACAGCTGTGTCTTTCTGGGTAAGTCTCTAAGAGCTTTCCACACCTGGATTGTGCAACATTTGCCCATTATTCTTTTCAAAATTCTTCAAGCTCTGTAAAATTGGTTGTTGATCATTGCTAGACAACCAATTTTCAGATCTTTCCAAAGACTTTCTAGCAGATTTAAGTGAAAACTATAACTCGGCCACTCAAACATTCACGGTCTTCTTGGTAAGCTACTCCAATGTAGATTTGGCATAGTGTTTTAGGTTATTGTCCTGCTGAAAGGTGAATTTATCTCCCAGTGCCTGGTGGAATGCAGACTGAACCAAGCTTTCCTCTAGGATTTTGCATGTGCTTAGCTTCATTCAGTTAATTTTTTATCCTGAAAAACTCCCCAGTCCTTAACAATTACAAGCATACCCATAACATGATGCAGCCACAACTATGCATGAAATTATAGAGTGGTACTCAGTAATGTGTTGTATTGGATTTTCCCCAAACATAACACTTTGTATTCAGGACAAAAAATAGCTTGGACACATTTTTTGCAGTTTTACTTTAGTGCCTTATTGCAAACATGATGCCTGTTCTAGAATATTTTTATTCTGTACAAGCTTCCTTTTCTCTCTGTCATTTATGTTTGTATTGTGGAGTAACTACAATGTTTTCTCCTATCACAGCCATTACACAGTTTGTAATGGCCTCATGGTGAAATCTCTGAGCGGTTTAATTCTCTCCGGCAACTGAGTTAGGAAGGACGCCTGTATTTATGTAGTGATTGTTTGAATTGATACACCATCCAAAGTGTAATTAATAACTTCACCATCCTCAAAGGTATTTTCAATGTATGCTTTTTTACCCATCTATCAATAGCTGGCTTTTTTTGGAAAACCTCCCTGGTCTTTGTGGTTGAATCTGTGTTTGAAATTCACTGCTCGACTGATGGACCTTACAGATAATTGTGTGTGGGGTACAGAGATCAGGTAGTCATTCAAAAATCATGTTCAGCACTATTATTGCACAGAGTGAATCCATGCAGCTTATTATGTGACTTGTATGTGTGTGGAAAACATTTCATCACAGGTAAGACATTTCACTTGTTTAGTATTGTTTGTTTGTAACTCCACTCACTACTTGTAGCTGTATAGTCCGTTTGTTTGTGTTGTTGGCTAGCTTAATGTTCCGGTCGGTAGCTAGCTTACAATCACGTGGCTGCTAGCACCGTCGTGAAAAGGGGCATGAGGGAATCCCTACAATTTTACATTTTTCTAAGTAGTGAGAATGCCCAGGAGCAGGCAATGTTAAAAAGTAATCTTTAGGAATATAATATATACTGTTTACAGGAAACTCATTCAACAATTTGAGGGGGGGGGGGGGGGGGTGATTTTAATTAATTGTCCAAACAGATCCTCAAGGTAGATGGATGATTTTAAATATATGTTATTGGACCATAAACTGATATGGCTCATTAACCTTTACGGACCAAATAATAATGGTAAATCCACGCTTCTTTGAAAATCTATATAATAAATGATCAACCCTACAACCAATACAAGACACTATTGTTATGGTGGGAGATTATAATACTGTTTTAAATACCTCAATAGACTGTAAAGGAAAGCACACTACAAACTATCACCCTCTTGCTCTTAAGGAAATCAAAAATGTCATGGATATATTGGAACTAGTGGATATATGGGGTCTTAAATATACTCACCTACAGTAGTGAGATATACATGGAGGAGACTCAATCAAGCTAGTCATCTTGGCTACTTTCTTATGTCATTCTCGTTGGCACCAAAAGTGAAAAGTGTTGATAGGGGATAGAATGCGGTCGAACTATCAGATAATTGGCATATACATTACTCTTACTGAATTTCCACGTGGGAGAGGATATTGGAAATGGAATCAAAGCCTATTGGATGATAACTTGTTTTCAACTAGGACAGAGGAATTTATAACTGAATTTTTCAGACATAACATAGGTACAGCAAATCCACTTACTGTATAGGACACTTTTAAATGTGCCTTTAGAGGCCATGCAATTCAGTACTCAGCTCTAAAACAAAAGCAATTTAGGTCAAAGGAGTCCATACTAACAAAGGAAATAGAAGGTCGAACAGAACAGATACTGTAGATAGCAATAAAAACTGTACCATAGAATAAGTTACAGGAAAAACAAAAAGAAATGGACAAACTTATTCAACAAATATTAAGTAATATATTATAATAATAAAGCAAACTGGATGGAATATGGGGAGAAATGCACAAAATATTTTTGTCTTCAACATAGAAGTGCTACCAAAAAGAAATTACTGAAACTTGATACAAATGACGGAGTCACCTATTTTTCACCAAATTATATTTTGAAAGAGGAAACAAAGTACTTTAAGCAAAGTACTTTAAGCATATGTTTTCGTTTCAGTCTCCTCCATCTCCTCTAACCGAAGCTAATCATATGGATATTTTCTTTTAATAATGTAAAATTAACAGCTGTACAGAAAGAATCATGTGAAGGTGAAATTACAGAGGAGGAACTTCTTGATGCAATTAAAGCCTTTAAGTCCAGGAAAACTCCAGGGCTGGATGATATACCAGTTGAAGTATACCAAACCTTTTATGATATACTCAGAGGACCGTTATTATCATGTTTTAACCACTCCTATGTAGATTATCAGACACTCAACAAGGTCTGATTTCATTATTGCTGCAACAGGATACAAATGGGAAATATAAAGATGGAGTCCATTTTAAAAATTGGAAGCCCCTTACACTTCAGTGTTGTGATGCAAAAATTATAGCAAAACATATTGCGCATATAATTTAAAAAAGGTATTGTCGGACATTATTCATTCTAAATTAGACAGGTTTTATTTTTACATGGGCGAAACATTGGAGATAATATAAGGCAAGAACTGAAAACAATAGAATACTATGAAAAATCTTGGAAACCAGGCCTGCTATTCACAGCTGAATTTGAAAAGGGTTTTGATAAAGTACGACTGGAGTTCATATATACAGTGCCTTGCGAAAGTATTCGGCTCCCTTGAACTTTGCGACCTTTTGCCACATTTCAGGCTTCAAACATAAATATATAAAACTGTATTTTTTTGTGAAGAATCAACAACAAGTGGGACACAATCATGAAGTGGAACGACATTTATTGGATATTTCAAACTTTTTTAACAAATCAAAAACTGAAAAATTGGGCGTGCAAAATTATTCAGCCCCCTGAAGTTAATACTTTGTAGCACCACCTTTTGCTGCGATTACAGCTGTAAGTCGCTTGGGGTATGTCTCTATCAGTTTTGCACATCGAGAGACTGAATTTTTTTTCCATTCCTCCTTGCAAAACAGCTCGAGCTCAGTGAGGTTGGATGGAGAGCATTTGTGAACAGCAGTTTTCAGTTCTTTCCACAGATTCTCGATTGGATTCAGGTCTGGACTTTGACTTGGTCATTCTAACACCTGGATATGTTTATTTTTGAACCATTCCATTGTAGATTTTGCTTTATGTTTTGGATCATTGTCTTGTTGGCAGACAAATCTCTGTCCCAGTCTCAGGTCTTTTGCAAACTCCATCAGGTTTTCTTCCAGAATGGTCCTGTATTTGGCTCCATCCATCTTCCCATCAATTTTAACCATCTTCACTGTCCCTGCTGAAGAAAAGCAGGCCCAAACCATGATGCTGCCACCACCATGTTTGACAGTGGGGATGGTGTGTTCAGCTGTGTTGCTTTTACGCCAAACATAACGTTTTGCATTGTTGCTAAAAAGTTCAATTTTGGTTTCATCTGACCAGAGCACCTTCTTCCACATGTTTGGTGTGTCTCCCAGGTGGCTTGTGGCAAACTTTAAACAACACTTTTTATGGATATCTTTAAGAAATGTCTTTCTTCTTGCCACTCTTCCATAAAGGCCAGATTTGTGCAATATACGACTGATTGTTGTCCTATGGACAGAGTCTCCCACCTCAGCTGTAGATCTCTGCAGTTCATCCAGAGTGATCATGGGCCTCTTGGCTGCATCTCTGATCAGTCTTCTCCTTGTATGAGCTGAAAGTTTAGAGGGACGGCCAGGTCTTGGTAGATTTGCAGTGGTCTGATACTCCTTCCATTTCAATATTATCGCTTGCACAGTGCTCCTTGGGATGTTTAAAGCTTGGGAAATCTTTTTGTATCCAAATCCGGCTTTAAACTTCTTCACAACAGTATCTCGGACCTGCCCGGTGTGTTCCTTGTTCTTCATGATGCTCTCTGCGCTTTTAACGGACCTCTGAGACTATCACAGTGCAGGTGCATTTATACGGAGACTTGATTACACACAGGTGGATTGTATTTATCATCATTAGTCATTTAAGTCAACATTGGATCATTCAGAGATCCTCACTGAACTTCTGGAGAGAGTTTGCTGCACTGAAAGTAAAGGGGCTGAATAATTTTGCACGCCCAATTTTTCAGTTTTTGATTTGTTAAAAAAGTTTGAAATATCCAATAAATGTCGTTTCACTTCATGATTTTGTCCCACTTGTTGTTGATTCTTCACAAAAAATACAGTTTTATATCTTTATGTTTGAAGCCTGAAATGTGGCAAAAGGTCGCAAAGTTGAAGGGGGCCGAATACTTTCGCAAGGCACTGTAAATACCTGGAACATTTCAATTTAGGGAAATCTCTTATAAAATCATGTATAGTAATCCTAGGTGTAAAGTAGTGTAAAATGGCTACTTCTCAGAAAGTTTTAAGTCTGTCAAGAGGAGTAAAACAAGGTTGTCCACTATCGGCATATCTATTTATTATGGCCATCGAAATGTTAGCTGTTAAAATCAGATCCAACAATAATATAAAGGGATTAGAAATACAGGGCTTAAAAACAACGCTGATGATTCAGGTTCTTTTAAATCCACAACTTGGATTCCTCCACAGCCTCAGAGGATCTAAATAATTTTTCTAACCTCTCTGGATTACAACCAAATGATGATAAGTGTACTATATTACGTACTGGATCACAAAAAAATACAACTTTCACTTTACTATGTAGTAGTATACCAATAAAATGTTCTGATGGTGATGTGGATATACTTGGTATACTTATCCCAAAATAAATAAATGATCTCACTCCAATAAATGTTAATAGAAAGTTAGCAAAAATAGATAAGATCTCGCTACCATGGAAAGGTAAATACCTTTATTTGCAGGGGGAAAAAAATCACCCTGATTAACTTTAATCACATCCCAGTTGACCTATTTGCTTATGGTCTTGCCTACACCTAGCGAACAGTTTTTTAAAAATTATATAAGAAATAAATATTCAATTTTTTTGGAATGGCAAGCCAGACAAAATTAAAACGGGCCTATTTATATAATGAATATGAATTCAGAGGGCATAAATTATGTAATATTAAAGCAATAGACCTCTCACTAAAGGCTTCAGTCATACAGAAGTTATACTTAAATCCAAACTGGTTCTCTAGCAAATGTTCAAGAATGGCCTTATTCCCTTTATTCAGATTACAACCTCTCACTTCCAGTTATTTGAAAAGGAAATCTCAGAAATATCACTATTTTTAAAACAAGAAAGTTGGTTGCAATTTCAATTTAATCCACCAGAAAATACAGAACAAATAATATAACAAATATTGTGGTTAAACTCAAATATACTAATTGATTAAAAAATTATGTATAATCTTCATAAATTATATCATAAATACGACTGGTGCAGTTGTCATACCTGTAGCTAACTAAAACATATTAAAATGTCTGCTCTACCCAAAATGACAACCCACAAATTGCAGCATTACTGCGAAAATGGAAGGGAGAAAGCGGTCTGTCGGCCCTGCATTAAAGACCACCATTTTTTTGGTCCTTAAATTAAACTGGTAGCTGGCAGCTTCATTAAATAGTAGCCGCAAAACACCAGTCTCAACGTCAACAGTGAAGAGGTGACAGAGTTCCTCTGTCCAGTGTTTGTGTTCTTTTGCCCATCTTAATCTTTTATTTTTATTTGCCAGTCTGGCCAGTCTGGCTTTTTCTTTGCAACAACCGTTTTCAGCTGTGCTAACATTTAGTTTTGTTAGCACAGACAGGAATATGTCCTGGGATTCTTCCAATGGCATTGAGGAGTATACCACATCAGTCACTGGCTTCATCAATAAGTGCATTGATGACGTCGTCCCCACAGTGACCGTGCGTACATACCCCAACCAGAAGCCATAAAGGCTAGAGCTGCCGCTTTCAAGGCGTGGGACTTTAACCTGGAAGCTTTTAAGAAATCCCGCTATGCCCTCCAATGAACCATCAAACAGGCAAAGCATCAATACTGGACTAAGATTGAATCGTACTGCACCGGCTACGGCGCTCGTCAGATATGGCAGGGCTTGCAAACTATTAAGACTACAAAAGGGAAGCACAGCCACGAGCTGCACAGTGAAACGAACCAAACAGACAAGCTAAATTACTTCTATACTCGCTTCGAGGCAAGTAACACTGAAACATGCATGAGAGCACCAGCTGTTCCAAGATGACTGTGTGATCACGCTCTCCGTAGCCGATGTGAGTAAGACCATTAAACTGGTCAACATTCACAAGGCCGCAGGACCAAACGGATTACCAGGACGTGTACCCCGAGCACGCGCTGTGTCTTCACTGACATTTTCGACATGTCCCTGACTGCGTCTGTAATTCCAACATGTTGCACGCAGACCACCAATGCCCATGTGCCCAAGAACAATAAGGTAACCTGCCTAAATAACTACCGACTCGTAGCACTCACGTCTGTAGCCATGAACTGCTTTGAAAGGCTGGTCATGGCTCACCAACACAATTAACCCAAAAACCCTAGACCCACTCCAATTTGCATACTGCCCAACAGATCCACAGATGATGCAATCTCTACTGCACTCAATTATCTGCCGCCATTGTTGCAACCCCTATTACGAGTCTGTTCAACCTCTCTTTCGTATTGTCTCAGATTCCTAAAGATTGGAAAGCGGCCGTGGTCATCCCCCTCTTCAAAGGGGGAAACACTCTGGACCCAAACTGTTACAGACCTATATCCATCCTGCCCTGCCTTTCTAAAGTATTTGAAAGCCAAGTGAACAAATAGATCACCGACCATTTCGTATCCCACCGTACCTTCTCCACTATCGAACTGGTCACGGGTGCACAAGCCGCGCTCAAGGTCCTAAACGTTATCATAACCGCCATCGATAAAAGACCGTACTGTGCAACCGTCTTCATCGACCTGGCCAAGGCTTTCGACTCTGTCAATCCCCACATTCTTATCGGCAGACTCAACAGCCTTGGTTTCTCTAATGACTGCCTCACCTGGTTCACTAACTACTTCTCAGATAGAGTTCAGTGTGTCAAATCGGAGGGCCTGTTGTCTGGACCTCTGACAGTCTATGGGGGTGCCACAGGGTTAAATTCTTGGGCCGACTCTTTTCTCTGTATATATCAATGATGTCGCTCTTGCTGCGGGTGATTCTTTGATCCACCTCTACTCAGACGACACCATTCTGTATACATCTGGCCCTTCTTTGGACACTTAACGAGCTTCAACGCCAGTCAACACTCCTTCCATGGCCTCCAACTGCTCTTAAATGCACGTAAAACTAAATGCATGCTCTTCAACCGATCGCTGCCCACATCCTCCCGCATGACTAGCATCACTACTCTGGACGGTTCTGACTTAGAATATGTGGACAACTATAAATACCTAGGTGTCTGGCTAGACTGTAAAATCTCCTTCCAGACTCATATTAAACATCTCCAATGCAAAATTAAATATAGAATCAGCTTCCTATTTCGCAACAAAGCCTCCTTCACTCATGCTGCAAAACATATCCATAAACTGACTATCCTTCCGATCCTTGACTTCGGCGATGTCATTTACAAAATAGCCTCCAACACTCTACTCAGCAAATTGGATGCGGTCTATCACAGTGCCATCCGTTTTGTCACCCAAGCCCCATATACTACCCACCACTGCTACCTGTATGCTCTCGCTGGCTGGTATTCGCTACATATTCGTCGCCAAACCCACTGGCTCCAGGTCAGCTATAAGTCTTCGCTAGGTAAAGCTCCCCCTTATCTCAGCTCACTGGTCACCAAAGCAACACCCACTTTGGCCGCCTTTTCTTCCAGTTCTCTGCTGCCTATGACTGGAACGAATTGCAAAAATCACTGAAGTTGTAGACTTATATCTCCCTCACTAACTTTAAGGGTCAGCTGTCAGAGAACCTTACCGATCGCTGCAGCTGTACACAGCCCATCTGTAAATAGCCCATCCAACCAACTACCTACCTCATCCCCATATTTGTTTTTCTGCACACCGGTATTTCTACTTGCACATCCTCATTTGCACATATATTACTCCAGTGTAAATTGCAATTACTTCACCACTATTGGCCTATTTATTGCCTTAACTCCTTACTTCATTCGCACACACTGTATACAGATTTTTCTATTGTGTTATTGACTGTACGTTTGTTTATCCCATGTGTAACTCTGTTGTTTTTGTCACACTGCTTTGCTTTATCTTGACCAGGTCGCAGTTGTAAATGAGAATTTGTTCTCAACTGGCCTACCTGGTTAAATACTTTATTTTGTATTTTTTTAAACACTGCCCTTTCCCACCTGGACAAAAGCAACACCTATGTGAGAATGCTATTCATTGACTACAGCTCAGCATTCAACACCATAGTGCCCTCTAAGCTCATCACTAAGCTAAAGACACTGGGACTAAACACCTCAGGTTGAGAGCTTCAAGTTCCTTAGTGTCCACATCACCAACAAACTATCATGGTCCAAACACACCAAGACAGTCATGAAGAGAGCATGACAAAACCTATTCCCCCTCAGGAGACTGAAAGGATTTGGCATGGGTCCTCAGATCCTCAAAAGGTTCTACAGGTGCACCATCGAGAGCGTCCTGACTTGTTGCATCACTGCCTGGTATGGCAACTGCTCTGCCTCCGACCTCAAGATACTACAGAGGGTAGGTCGTACGGCCCAGTACATCACTGGGGCCAAGCTTCCTGCCACCCAGGACCTATATACTAGGCAGTGTCAGAGGAAGGCCCTGGAAATTGTCAAAGACTCCAGCCACCCTAGTCATAGACTGTTCTTTCTGCTACCACATGGCAAGCGGTACTAAACGCCAAGGTCCAAAATGCTTCTTAACAACTTCTACCCCAAAGCCGTAAGACTCCTGAACAGCTAATCCAAGGGCTACCGTAGTGTTCAATAGTTTACTAGCAGATAGACTGCATAGAGAGAAACTCTCTAAAGCCCTCAGCCTCTACCACTTGGTACTTGTGTATATTTGAGAGGATTGGATCCGTGTTCGTAATATGATGGTAGCTCCATCTTGCCCTCTGAAGGGCCGGGTGGAGAATGGCTGCCATATTGCTTACTGCACAGGTTGGTTTGTCACCGAACAATTTCATTACCTCCATGATTAAGAATTCAGAGAATTTAAAATCATCTATCAATTTGTGTCCTACTTCAGAACTAACTACTACTACACTTATTAGCCTTCTCTCCAGTATGCTTTAAGATAACTATTGGGTAAAGGCAGGCTGTGCAGCCCAGGCAGCCTTTGTTCCTCTCAATTTGTGTTCTACTTCATAACTGCTACTACACTTAGCTTTCCATCTCAAAAACCATTAGGCTGACTGAGAACTTGTATTGGGTCGATTCCACGCCAGCATGGCCCAAAATATTTTTGGCATCTCCGATTGTTCTGGTAATTCTCACGTAGAAACGTTATTGGGAGGAATGATGTTCATCATGGTTTTTACATACAGTATCACAAACCATTTTTTGAAAAAGAAAATCATGACGAAAGTGGCCATTTTAGGCCCTTTTTAGACCTATAAAATGCCTCCTGTAAGACCTTATGATCCATGAACCGTACATGGTTTCAAAAGTACCTCTTTTGATTTAGATAATTTTTTGACATATTGTTTTGAACAATATACTCTTCAAACACATTACATTTCCAGAGTGGGCTCTCTGCTACTTTTGAAGAAATTATCAATTTTATACATTTAAAACCCAATCACAGGCCACATTGCACATACAGCAAGATTTTCACTGTAACCCCGTGCGTACATGTGACGATTAAACAAACTGAATATTAAAAATCACCAGCAAATGGAGTTCCTTTGAATCCATTTTGCAATTCACTGTGTTGGTGGGTACATAAAATGTATCATAACTTTAAAAAGTATCAGAAAGCTCACTCTGGAAAAGTGATGTAGTGAGTGACGCCTCTAGCACTACAATGCCTTAGGCCTCCCAAGTGGTGCAGCGGTCTAAAATATTATATTGATAGTTTGATTGTTTAATAAATGAATGTGTAAAATTGTATTTCAGAATGTAGCGATAGTACACTGACATGAAGGTGGTGTCTGTATCATGTACAGTTCACAAATCATTGGGTCTTACAGTGGGCATGTATAAGTCTAAAAAGGGCCTAAAATGGCAGATTGGCAGATTATCATAAATGTATAATAATTGTGTTACAAATCAAACACTCTTCCTCCCAAGTAAATGTATATGTGAGGATTGCCAGTACAATCTGAGACACCAAAAATATTTTTGTGCTATGCTGGCATGAAATCGCCCAATTTCCCTGTTGACAAAACAAAAGGTTCAGTACTTTACAAGCTTGCTGTTACCTACAGAGTGTCGCTCTCTCTCAGGCGTATAAATGCTTACCGTGTGAAATACAGTGGAGGGTCCCAAAAGTTTTGCTTTCAGGCAACTGAACAGATGGCTTTATCATTGAACTCAAGTTTGAGGCGGTTTCCTTAGCTAAATAAAGAGTATGGCAGTTTTGAACTACACAAAAACACACATGCATGTACATACTGCACGCACGCACACATAAACACATGTAAGCACACACACGCACACAGAAACACTTACCCAATGCCCAAGGTGGCAGGATCTCCAGATATGTTTCGTTTGCCTGTATAGTGTGCATGTACATCAGGTGTATCATGTACTCTGCTATAAGCCACCACACACAGATCCTGCCAGCGTTGGCCAGCAGCGAGAGGAACGTAATCCTAGCACCACGATCCTTCACAGGTACCTGCATCTACAATAATCACACAAAGGTAATACTTTATTTTACAGCCCTATTACCAATAAGACAAGTATTTGGTGTGGTGGATACTACGGAAAAACGTTACACTTAAGAGTTTATAGACTTAATCATTTCTATATGTATTTTATGACATTTGGGTGCTTGTCAAATGGAATGGAACGTACATTATGGAAGGTTTATTAAACATCCAGTACAGGTAGAGTGTTGTGAGGAGCATTCATACAGGCCCCTCAGAGGAAGAGGAGGACCATCCTACTCAGTGAATAAAAATGTAATTAAAATAAAAGCAAATATATTCACGTTACCAAATATCTGATTTAAACCCCCTTTTTTCCAATAAAGATGTACAGTAGTTTCAACAGCACCCTCTGGGGTTAGCATCATGGTGTAGCCAGAGGGCAGCCATTTTCCATCCTCCTCTGGACTTCAATGCAAAACCTAGGAGGATCATGGCTCCACACCCCCTTCCTGGCGCATTGAATGTTTCCTCTCTAAGTCCTGTCAATTTTCTCTCATTACTGTATGTAGTCAATCACAATCACATTATTACACATCAATGTGATTTTAGTCCTTGCTTGGACTAACACATTCTTAGCTCTTTTGTTCAACTGTGTTATTCATTTATTTATTTTCCCAGTCAAATCCTGTCCTGCCCTCAGTGGAAGAGTTGAGCTATTCAACACCATCCATCCATGATGAGCCTGTCCTGCACTGAAGCCTCTGAACACCACAACCCCTGTCCTGCTCTGAAGTCAAGCCTCTGAACATCTCAACTCATGCCTCATACCCTCATTCAATCACTGCTGTGATCCCTTCCCAACACATTGTAAGTAGCCTTCCCATTCCCCATAATATTTTAAAATAAAATGTCTATATTAAAATGTTAAGTTAAAATAATGTTGTTCATTTTTTTTTTAAACATGATTTGTCGTCTCCATGCCTATACCATGTGTTTCCCATCCTCCTCAATATTTCAAGTCACCAGCCTCCTCTGCTCCTCTGATAGTCTGTATGGAGATGGGACCGGTGAGGACGATGATAAATAATGGAAGGGATTCTTTCCATACAAGCACTCTCCACATTTCCTAATAACCTTAGCCCAATTAGCTTCTCCTGTTTGTGGGCTTTACATATTCAATATGACATCTCTCTCAGACCTGGATTCAAATAATATTTTAAATCTTTCAAAATACTTTGTGTGGTTGCTTTAGCCTCCCTGAAGTAACAGAAGGGCGGGGGTTTTCATTGTGTGCGACTATTCTATTGGTTGCATCGTGCCAGATAAACTCAATCAAGCCCTGATTGGGTATATGCAATTATTTAAAATAGTATTTGAACCAAGGTCTGATCTCGCCCTATCGAACTAGCAGCATCTTTTTTCTTGCCATTCACCACCCACTACTTTCTCATCTCTAGCAGCATCACCTACTGCACAGTATTTGAGGGAATGGGTTTTTCCTGCAGTAGAAAAACAGAAAACGCATGGAGGGCATTGTGATAGCCCAACAGGAGCTGCTCAGCTGTGCTTTGCAGACCTGGATTCAAATAGTATTTTCAATGCTTGCAAGTACTTTTTTAGCTGTGCTTCATTGAGCATGCCTGTTGAGATGGAACCAATAGAAATGTCCCAAAAGTGCAAACCCCCTCCTTCCTGCCCTCAGTAAACGTACAGCAATGGATCATTGCAGCCCTTTTTCTACCAGAGTTTCATTTAGCTCTTATAAAACTCACCCCAAGGCACTGAGAAATCCCTGAGCCTTCACACTCAGAGTCTAAAACTACACCAGAGAGAGAGAAATCACAGAAAATCTTGCAACACTGACTTGTCTTTTTCAATCTGTGATGAGAATTTGGAGTGATGTTTCATTTTGGGAAGCAGGAGTTTGGAACCAAGGGGATACCTCTTGATCTTGCTATGTTACCCATTTGCTCCCAGGAAAACTTTTGCATCAATTGCTCTCAAATGAAAATTGACTGTTCCCAGTGAGGAAAATTGCTTGAAGATTTGCACCTTTCATGTCAGATCAGTGGCTGATTTCTCCCTGGCAGCTGATTGACTGATATTTCACCTGTTGGAGGTAGTCCTTGAAGGTGACAGCTCATTGCCTGATATCTCACCTGACATCCTCCCGCCCCGTCAGCTCATTTGCTGACTTCGCCTGAGTTCCTCCTGCACTAAAAGCTCATTGGTTGATATCTCACCTGTTGGAGGAAGTCCTTGAAGGTGAGGATGGGTCCGTTGAAGAACAAAGGATGGTAGAAGGAGTAAGCGGTCAGCCAGTAGACCTGCTGCTGCAGTCCTCCAGCCTCCAGGGGGCGCCAGCAGTGCTCCAGGCTGAAGCTGATGAAGCGCAGGCCACACACTGCCACACTGAAGAGTAAGAGGTAGTACTCCTCTTCTGTCTGGTACCAGCTTCTCTGTGGGTGAAGAACAACATGCCTGGTGAGGCAGCGGCGGTGGCAGAATACATCACACTGAAGAGTAAATGGTAGCATGGTTGCATCACTGCCTGGTATGGCAACTGCTCGGCCTCCGACCGCAAGGCACTACAGAGGGTAGTGCGAATTGCCCAGTACATCACTGGGGCCATGCTTCCTGCCATCCAGGACCTCTACACCAGGCGGTGTCAGGGGAAGGCCCTAAAAATGGTCAAAGACTCCAGCTACCCTAGTCATGGACTGTTTTCTCTGCTACCACATGGCAAATGGTATCGGAGCGCCATGTCTAGATCCAAGAGGCTTCTAAACAGCTTCCACCCCCAAGCCATAAGACTCCTGAACATCTAGACAAATGGCTACTCAGACTATTTGCTGTGCCCCCCACCCACTCTTTACACTGCTACTCTCTGTTGTCATCTATGCATAGTCACTTTAATAACTCTACCTACATGTACATACTACCTCAAATAACCGATGCCCCCGCACATTGACTCTATCAGTACCCCCCTGTATATAGTCTCGCTATTGTTATTTCACTGCTGCTCTTTAAGTACTTGTATCTCCTATTCTTATCTGTATTTTTTGAAACTGCATTGTTGGTTAGGGGCTCGTAAGCATTTCACAACACCTGTTGTATTCGGCGCATGTGACTAATACAATTTGATTAGTACTCCTCCTCTGTCTGGTGCCTGCTTCTCAGTGGGAGACAACATACCAGAAACCACAACAATTGTCAAAAACAGAGATTACCTCTTTGTTTCTATCTGAACTTGTTCAATAAGAAACACATTTTCGTTTTCCGAAGGTGCCGCCTAATGAACATGACCCAGGGCTGTGTTCAGCAGAGCACAACATCGTAAACTGTTCAAATATTGTGTATGACTGACATGTAGAATAAGGAATAATGTCAACTCTATTCAAGACATTCTATCTGCAATGTTCAGTGCCAGAACGTTGCACCCTGCTGAATGTGACCCAAGTTTTCTAGTGCATTTTGCCTAAGCCTACGGTATGAGAGTTCACATGTAAGAGCGAGACATCGCAGTAGCTGTTCCTCTAGGAACAGTCAAGGTGTATGAATACTTTCTGATCTTCTGAAGGAACTGTACATATGTTTCCCCCAGGATACAGATTCATACGGGGGGGCGGCAGAGAGAGAAATAAAGGGAGGGAGTGGATGATGATCATCAGGATATTAGAATTGCAGTGAGAGCAGTTGTTGATATCTATTGCATATTAAGATCATCATAAGGTAATTAAGGGGGAGGGAGAGCGATAGTGCAATCACTGTGTAACATGGTTAACTGCGTTAGGAGAAAGGAGAGCAAGTTTCCTTCTCTCCATGTGAAGAAACAACAGATGAAGCAACACATACTCTAAACAAAGAGAAAAAAAATGTAACATAGTAACCATCCACTGTATAATGATGTCTTTCTTAAGGCCAGGCTGAAATGACAATTTTGCATCTACTTAGCAATTTTGAGCCTTCCATTTAAGTTGTCAATGCCAGGTTTATTATTGTTATCGATCATTAAATAGTACCCGCAAAACACCAGTCTCAATGTCAACAGTGAAGAGGCGATTCCGGGATGCATGCCTTCTAGGCAGAGTTCCTCTGTCCAGTGTGTGGTCTTTTGCCCATCTTAATCTTTTCTTTTTATTGACCAGTCTGAGATATGGCTTTTTCTTTGCAACTCTGTCTAAAAGGCCAGCATCCCAGGGTCGCCTCTTCACTGTTGACTTTGAGACTGGTGTTTTGCGGGTAATTTCTCACATGGAATAGCCTTCATATCTCAGAACAAGAATAGACTGACAAGTTTCAGAAGAAAGTCTTTGGCCATTTTGAACCTGTAATTGGAACTCACAAATGCTGATGCTCCAGATACTCAACTAGTCTAAAGAAATACAGTTTTATTGCTTCTTTAAAATCAGCACAACAGTTTTCAGCTGTGCTAACATAATTGCAAAAGGGTTTTCTAATGATCAGCCAGTCTTTTAAAATGATAAACTTGGATTAGCTAACACAACGTGCCATTGGAACACAAGAGTGATGGTTGCTAATAATGGGCCTCTGCACGCCTATGTAGATATTCCATTTAAAAAACTGCCGTTTCCAGCTACAATAGTCATTTACAACATTAACAAAGTCTACATTGCATTTCTGATCAATTTGATATTATTTTTATTTTAATGGACAAAACAAAAAGTTATTGTCTTTCAAAAACAAGGACATTACTAAGTGACCCCAAACTTTTGAATGGTAGTGTGTGTGTGTATGTATATAGCAACACCTCCCCCCATAAGCATTACTGTCTCTTCTATATATGTTATATCTGTGCTTCTACATCAGCATTGCATGCTGTTTGGGGTTTAAGGCTGGGTTTCTGTATAGCACTTTGGGACCTCTGCTGATGTTGAAAGGGCTTCATAAATACATGTAATTTCTTGGCCAAAGAAAGTCTCTTCTCATTGGTGTCCTTTAGTAGTGGTTTCTTTGCAGCAATTCAACCATGAAGGACTGATTCACACAGTCTCCTCTGAACAGTTGATGTTGAGAGGTCTTAAAATTATAATTTTTTAAAATAATGTCACTTTCATTTAACTAGGCAGGTCACTTAAGAACAAATTCTTATTTACAATGTCGGCCTACCCCGGCCAAACCCTAACGACGCTGTGCTAATTGTGCGTCGCCCTATGGGACTCCCAACCATGGCCGGCTGTGATACAGCCTGGAATCTAACCAGGGTCTGTAGTGAAGCTTCTTGGGAGCGCAGCATTTATTTGGGCTGCAATCTGAGGCTGATAACTCGAATGAACTTGTCCCCTGCAGCAGAGTTAACTCTGGGTCTTCCTTTCCTGTGGCGGCCCTCATGAGAGCCAGTTTCATCATAACGCTTGATGTTTTTTGCAAGTGCACTTGAAGAAACTTTCAAAGTTCTTGAAATGTTCCACATTGAGTGACCTTCATGTCTTAAAGTGATGAAGGACTGTCATTTATTTTTGCTTATTTGTGCTGTTCTTGCCATAATATGGACTTGGTCTTTTACCAAATAGGTCCATCTTCCGTATACCACCCCTACCTTGTCACAGCACCACTGATTGGCTCAACCGCATTAAGTAGGAAATGCATTCCTGGGCCCAGATTCACAAAACACTTCTTACGCAAAAACTTAAGAAGCTTCTTTAAAAAAAAAAGTTCATAAGTGCAATTTCTCACTAATATCTTAAGATTTAATGATTTTCTTATGAACTTCTGAAACATCTTCTTACTAATCTTCTGTCATGACGTTGCCCTCTTTGGGTACAGCAAGCCCCATCCCCCTCTCCCTGCCTCCTACAACTAGGCTGCTGTGGTGAGAGAGGTCGTAAATTCCTCGAAGAGATGATCTCCTCATGGACAGTATAGAGAGAGTGAAGTTTCATAGAGAACAAAGGAATTTCTTCCACCTCACAGAACTTGAGGTCCGAACAACATTTGTGTTCCGCAGAAGGTATAAAAGATTGGTGAAGAATCCAGCAACGAACTGGTCCGTTTGGTACAAGTCTGTAAATCTCATGAGAGACGGTGCGGCCACATTACCATAACGCTGTTTATATAATAGCCTCAGATATGAGGTTTACATCTAATTGTTGTATGAGATGAGTGAGGATGATACCGTTTGTAAAATTGTGATTTTTTTTTCCCCCTTTTGAGATGAACTAAATCAGAGGACCGCCCATGAGCCCAGTTAGGGTCAGGCATCCTGGCACAGACCCTTTTCTGCAACTCCTGAATAAAACCCCAACTTTGAGAAAATCTCAACAGACCATGTTTTTCTCCATGACGAGAGGACAAAGGTTACAGACCATTGCTGAATCCTTTAACCATACCACGTGGTTAAACTCTTAGGACTATCGATACCGACAGAATAAGAACAAGTCTTTGATATTAATTACTAGTCTACAGCTAGGAATTCGGTATCATTGAACGCGAAGAACGGCAACCGCCGAAACACCCATTCTATAAAGAAATGAATGAATGTCACTCTGAACAATCCATCCTAACCACGAGACAGAGATAGAGAGAGAGGACAGAAACTCTCCAACAGAAACTAACTTTTCAACAGCGATCAAGACGACACACTGAGCGTAAATACACTGCTCAAAAACATAAAGGGAACACTAAAATAATACATCCTAGATCTGAATGAATGAAATATTCTTATTAAATACTTTCTTTACATAGTTGAATGCGCTGACAACAAAATCACAAAAATTATCAATGGAAATCAAATTTATCAACCCATGGAGGTCTGGATTTGGAGTCACACTCAAAATTAAAGTGGAAAACCACATTACAGGCTGATCCAACTTTGATGTAATGTCCTTAAAACAAGTCAAAATGAGGCTCAGTAGTGTGTGTGGCCTCCACGTGCCTGTATGACCTCCCTACAACGCCTGGGCATGCTCCTGATGCCAACTCCTGGACAGTCTGTGGTGCAACAGACTGGTGGATGGAGCGAGACATGATGTCCTAGATGTGCTCAATTGGATTCAGGTCTGGGGAACGGGCGGGCCAGTCCATAGCATCAATGCCTTCCTCTTGCAGGAACTGCTGACACACTTCAGCCACATGAGGTCTAGCATTGTCTTGTATTAGGAGGAACCCAAGGCCAACCGCACCAGCATATGGTCTCACAAGGGGTCTGAGGATCTCATCTCGGTACCTAATGGCAGTCAGGCTACCTCTGGCGAGCACATGGAGGGCTGTGCGGCCCCCCAAAGAAATGCCATCCCACACCATGACTGACTCACCGCCAAACCGGTCATGCTGGAAGAGGTTGCAGGCAGCAGAACGTTCTCCACGGCGTCTCCAGACTGTCACATGTGCTCAGTGTGAACCTGCTTTCATCTGTGAAGAGCACAGGGCGCCAGTGGCAAATTTGCCAATCTTGGTGTTCTCTGGCAAATGCCAAACGTCCTGCATGGTGTTGGGCTGTAAGCACAACCCCCACCTGTGGACGTCGGGCCCTCATACCACCCTCATGGAGTCTGTTTCTGACCGTTTGAGCAGACACATGCATATTTGTGGCCTGCTGGAGGTCATTTTGCAGGGCTCTGGCAGTGCTCCTCCTTGCACAAAGGTGGAGGTAGCGGTCCTGCTGCTGGGTTGTTGCCCTCCTACGGCCTCCTCCACATCTCCTAATGTACTGGCCTGTCTCCTGGTAGCGCCTCCATGCTCTGGACACTACGCTTACAGACACAGCAAACCTTCTTGCCACATCTCGCATTGATGTGCCATCCTGGATGAGCTGCACTACCTGAGCCACTTGTGTGGGTTGGAGACTCCGTCTCATGCTACCACTAGAGTGAAAGCACCGCCAGCATTCAAAAGTGACCAAAACACCAGCCAGGAAGCATAGGAACTGAGAAGTGGTCTGTGGTTATCACCTGCAGAACCACTCCTTTATTGGGGGTGTCTTGCTAATTGCCTATAATTTCCACCTGTTGTCTATTCCATTTGCACAACAGCATGTGAAATTTATTGTCAATCAGTGTTGCTTCCTAAGTGGACAGTTTGATTTCACAGAAGTGTGATTGACTTGGAGTTACATTGTGTTGTTTAAGTGTTCCCTTTATTTTTTTGAGCAGTGTATGTATATTGATTGCAAATGTTCCCCGATGAGTGAGGGTTCATGTGCAAAGGAATAGCATTTCAATTGTTATAATTATCAACTTTCTGTTGTATTCTCAGTCGACCTGCATTTCTGTGAATTACTTAGTTAGTAAATAAATGATTTAAGACAATTGATGTATGGATGACTCATAGTGAAGACTGGGTTTGTGCAGATAACCAACAATTTACGACGTTTGGAATGAGACTAACGTGAGGTAAAGTAAATCATTCATTCAAAGACTAATTGATCAGATATAATTTCCTAATATAACTTTTCAGATATTTTATAACTTAAATCTGAATATTTTCCTTGGTGCCCCGACTTCCTAGTTAATTACAGTTACATGATTAATCAGTTGAATCGCGTAATACTAATTACAGAGAATCCTTGATAAAAACTAAAAAAGTCTTCATTTAATGATAGTAAAGACGCAACACTTCTTAAGATGTTTGTTACAAGGCAACCAATTTAGCTAGCAATGGCAATCATGTTTGCATATTTCTTACTGAGATTAGGGTTCTAAAATATGTTCTTGGGTTTAAAATCATCAATACTAAACCTTTCAGATCAAGTTGAGTGAATTAAACATGGTCAATTGTTTTCTTGAGCTTTTTCTCTCACTGCCCTGAGTTTAATACAAGGGTTTAGCCATCTTGGAATCAAGATCATTTCAAAAACTTTATTTTCAAGAATCAAATTTCTTATTCAATTTTTGCTTAATTAATGAGAAACGTAAGAAATAGCGCAATAACATTTCCAATACCCTTTGAGGAAAAGCAACTCTTCTTAACTTTCTTCTTAAGTCTATAGTTAAGGGGAAAAAATGGCAGTTACGAAGTAATTTCTTCTTATGGTTCTGTGAATCCAGCCCCCAGGTGACTACCTCATGAAGCTGGTTGAGAGAATACCAAGAGCGTGCAAAGCAGTCATCAAGGCAAGAAATCTCAAATATAAAATATATTTTGATTTGTTTAACATGTTTTTGGCTACTACATGATTCCATGTGTGTTATTTCATAGTTTTGATGTGTTCACTATTATTCTACAATGTAGAAAACAGTAAATTAAAGATAAACCCTGGAATGAGTAAGTGTGTCCAAACTTTTTTCTGGTGTTGTAACAGCTGGGTTAAGGCCACAAAAGTTTCCCCCAAAAAAATGCACGAAAAAGGTCTGCTTTCAGCTGAACAATAGTTCATTGTGTGCTAAATCATGTCGACGCACCTTGAACAGTGCAAGAGCACTACACAAACCACACCCATGGCTGACATTACTGAACTATTATTTTCCCAAAGAGACTAGCAGACACTTGAGTACATCAATCTAGACAGATCCATCAGAGGTACTGCAGAGGCTATAGATGTGGATCTCTGTCGTCACAGAGAGGAAGCGATTTTCCCTCAGTGTGAATTGTGAGTGGCAGGTCGACATGCAAGATGAGACAGCACAGTGGGTGAGAGAGCAGGGACCTTAAAGTCCTTCTACAACATGTATTTGTAGCCTTAAGTGCGTGTACATTATTTATACTTGGTATATCGCTTTTCAACAGGAAAAGTTGAAAAAAAATGTTAAAGTTTAAAAATATAAAAGTCACTGGACGACTTCTTCGATGTTTAAACACACCAAATCACTGAGGTCATCTCAGCACTGGACAACGAGGAGGATGAAAAGGAAGAGGTGGAGGAGACATAAGGAGCATGAGGAGGAAGAGGATCATAATGGACAGAATTGACAACATCAGTCAGTCTGGACTGCCAATAGTCAGATAACAGACACCGTGACAAAGTGCTGATACAGGTGTCTACTCTGCTCTGGGCTCAGCTAATCGATAAACACAGGCTGCGTCCCAAATTGCACCCCGTTTCCTATATTGTACACTTCTTTTAGGCAGTGGTGGACAAAGTACTCAAATGTCAAACTCAGCAAAAAAAGAAACGTCCCCTTTTCAGGACCCTGTCTTTCAAAGATAATTCGTAAAAATCCAAATAACTTCACAGATCTTCATTGTAAAGGGTTTAAACACTGTTTCCTGTGCTTGTTCAATGATCCATAAACAATTAATGAACATGCACCTGTGGAACGGTCGTTAAGACACTAACAGCTTACAGACGGTAGGCAATTAAGGTCACAGTTATGAAAACTTAGGACACTAAAGAGGCCTTTCGACTGACTCTGAAAAACACCAAAAGAAAGATGCCCAGGGTACCTGCTAATCTGGGTGAACGTGCCTTGGGCATGCTGCAAGGAGGCATGAGGACTGCAGATGTGGCGAGGGAAATAAATTGCAATGTCAGTACTGTGAGACAACTAAGACAGAGCTACAGGGAGACAGGACGGACAGCTGATCGTCCTCGCAGTGGCAGACCACGTGTAACAACACCTGCACAGGATCGGTACATCCGAACATCACACCTGCGGGACAGGTACAGGATGGCAACAACTGCCCGAGTTACACCAGGAACGCACAATCCCTCCATCAGTACTCAGACTGTCCGCAATAGGCTGAGAGGCTGGACTGAGGGCTTGTAGGCCTGTTGTAAGGCAGGTCCTCACCAGACATCACTGGCAACAACGTCGCTTATGGGAACAAACCCACCGTCGCTGGACCAGACAGGACTGGCAAAAAGTGCTCTTCACTGACGAGTCACGGTTTTGTATCACCAGGGGTGATGGTCGGATCGAAGGAATGAGCGTTACACTGTGGCCTGTACTCTGGAGCGGGATGGATTTGGACGTGGAGGGTCTGTCATGGTCTGGGGCGGTGTGTCACAGCATCATAGGTCTGAGCTTCTCATTGCAGGCAATCTCAACACTGTGCGTTACAGGGAAGACATCCTCCTCCCTCATATAGTACCCTTCCTGCAGGCTCATCCTGACATGACCTTCCAGCATGACAATGTCACCAGCCATACTGCTCGATCTCAACGTGATTTCCTGCAAGACAGGAATTTCAGTGTTCTGCCGTGGCCAGCGAAGAGCCCGGATCTCAATCCCATTGAGCACGTCTGGGACCTGTTGGATCGGAGGGTGAGGGCTAGGGCCATTCCCCCAAGAAATGTCCGGGAATTTGCAGGTGCCTTGGTGGAAGAGTGGTGTAACATCGAACAGAGAACTGGTAAATCTGGTGCAGTCCATGAGGAGGAAATGCACTGCAGTACTTAATGCAGCTGGTGGCCACACCAGATACTGACTGTTACTTTTGATTTTGACCCCCCCTTTTGTTAAGGGACACATTATTCAATTTCTGTTAGTCACATGTCTGTGGAACTTGTTCAGTTTATGTCTCAGTTGTTGAATCTTATGTTTTAAGTTTGCTGAAAATAAACACAGTTGACAGTGAGAGGAAGTTACTTTTTTTTCGGGTAGCTTGTGGAAAGCTACCTGAAACGTTTGACCCAAGTTAAACAATTTAAAGGCAATGCTACCAAATAGTAATTGAGTGTATGTAAACGTCTGACCCACTTGGAATGTGATGACAAAAATAAAAGCTGAAATAAATCACTACAATTATTCTGGCATTTCACATTCTTAAAATAAAGTGGTGATACTAACTGGCCTAAGACAGGGAATTTTTACTAGGATTAAATGTCAGGAATTGTGAAAAACTGAGTTTAAATGTATTTACACACACACACGCATATACATACACACACACACACACACGTATACACATATACACACTTGCCCCTCCCTGTTGCACACAAGCTTTCCATTTCTCCAGTAAAAAGGGGATTTATGTTTGATCTAAGATGAATTCGTCTTCCCCGTTAATTTATTTGGCACTTATAGTATTTATTTATTTATTTATCTAACATCTTGAGATGGGAAGATTTTTTGTATTTTTATTAAATTCAATCAAATTGTATTTGTCACATGAACCGAAACCAGCAGGTGTACCTTACTGTGAAATGTTTAGTTACAAGCCCTTAACTATTTCTTGAGCTGCGTTGTTGGTTAAGAAAATATTTACTAAATAAACTACTGTGAAGAAGAAAAAAAAGTATCAATAAAATAACAATAACAAGGCTATATACAGGGTGTACCAGTACCAAGTCAATGTGCGGAGGTACAGGTTAGTCGAGGTAATTTGTACATGTAGGTAGTAGGGGTAAGGTGACTATGCATTTATAATAAACAGCAAGTAGCAGCAGTGTGTCAATGTAAATAGTTCAGGTGAACATGTGCTCTTTATATAAGAATGTTAAAATTAGGTGACATTTTAAAAAATCCACCAAGACACACTATTCAAAAGGCACTTAATTGGTGGAACGACCCAGTTTAAACATCAATGAAGAAATGCAGTCTGTCAGGTATCCAATAACAGGGGGCTGGGAGTGGTGTGAGGGGCTGAGCACTCCAATAACGAAAAGCAATATTTGAATGTGCCAACCACACACAGAAACACAGACAACGACACTCTCACACAAATATGTCAAAGATATGGACATTTGGCACCTCCAAGAGTCAATATGTAATTTGAACATTATTCAACAAGATGACATAATATACAATAGCGTGATTCCCTATTTACAGATACCAACAAGGGAATGGGGACGGCAACAGGCTATGGTCAGACTGACACACCTGGTTAAAATACTTAGGCTTCTAATGGTTTTAAAATTCTCTGTCCTGTGACAATAGACATCAAGTAATCTTGATGCCAGAGGGCCTGGATATTACTTTGGGGGGTCTTTGTCTTCATATCTGTAAAATCAAACTAGGGAACAACTGCTTCGGTCTGTGTGACTCTGCTGCAGTAGGCAGGTGTGGGGGGAGTGAGGTGTGTATCTCTTGCAGTGGGTGGATGAGAGAAAGGGATAGCATGCAAGAGATTGAGTAAAAAGAGGTGCGACTCACCTGTATCTCCTGCAGTGGGGGGATGTGGAGGGTGGAAAGTAGCAGCAGGGCACAGCTCCAGGACAGGGCAGGGTTACACAGCTGGGCAACAGCCAATGACAGGCCCAGATGGCCAAGGACCACACCCAATCCTTTAATCCCCACTACACAGCAAGCCACAAGGAGACCATAGGCCAACAGAGCTGTCACTCTGAACTGATGGGAAGTTGAAAAGCAAAAAAGCATCAAAGCTATAGTATTTTGGTTCTAATTTGTCTGGAAAAAAATTGGGGTAAAAATGTTAAGGTCCCACTTCAGCTGATGTTTTCCTTGTATATTATACCTTAGGAATGAAGAAGCTGGCTAGTCTGGAGACCACGGCATGGCCCAACAAAGTCCACAGCAAAGACTTTCTAGCCCAGTGACTCCAGAAACTCCACTCAAAGTCTGTAGGGTCCTGTCACAAACAACTCATTTTATCATGGGTCGAGTCTGAAAATGTCATGCCATATGACACACCCTAGGAATATTTTTTTTTTTGACAGGCCTCTGAATTTAAAAAAAATAATAATTTACACACCTTTGGAAGTCGTACAATGTTTGTAGACCCCAATAGCCATAAATTATACTCACCTTTTTATGCCCCCATATTAGAAAGCCTTTCTCCAGTTGGAACTCTCTCTCCAATCCTGCTTCATGCTCTAGGAAAAGAGAGCATATTTTAGTGACATCTTCTCACATTGTCTGTACAGTTTCAATCATTCAGTTTTTATTCCGGAGTTTTGCCAGGAGGCTTGAAGAACTCTACTATGAAGTATGACAAGCTCTGTGGGGAACGATGTTTGGTGTCCTATGGTTTTAATTTAAACATAACGCCGGAAACGCAGCCACTCCCTCAACCAGCATTTCTCAAGCTCGGTCCGGGGATCCCAAGAGGTGAACATTTATGTTTCTGCCCTAGCACTACACAGCAGATTCAAATAATCAACTCATCATCAAGCTTTGATTATTTGAATCAGTTGTGTAATGCTAGGTCAAAAAACAAAAGGTGCACCTCTTGGAGTCTCCAGAATAGAGTTAGGGAACCTTTCAGATCTCTGAGAGGGAGTCAATGGTAAGAACGGATAGGGAGTGAGTTGTCATCATCACAGATTTACCTGACAGCTCACTTTTCTGCAAGGGGTATGAAACAGTGCCACAGTCCCACCTAGTGGCAAAAACTGCATATCACAGCCAAGGTCTCCACTTACAGTAAGTAGCCTAATACAAGGCCACAAAGGGTGGGAAGTCAGGTATCTTGCATACAGCAGACTTAACTAATTCAGTGTGGAAAAAAATGTAAACAATGACCCAATTGATAGACCTTTTTAACTTAAGACAGATACATTTACCTTTGGAGAATATGTGCAGTTGATAGAATGAGTAGAGATGGGAGCCAAAAGAGAGCACCCAGTAGGCACCGACCTCCGCTCTCGGCAACGCCGCAAGGGTTGAGCTCTGTTTGGCCATCAGTGCCAAGACTGGAGGAACCATGGGGAAGAGTGAGTGAGAGACATGAGATCTGTCAGCCACTTTATAGGTCACATTTCTCCCTCACCAACAACAAATAGAGGACCATTCTGATTCCATGAGAGCAACATTACATTCCCTACTTTTCTCTCCAACATGTTAAACGTATAGGGTAGCCTATTTATTATATTCATTTGATGGATACTTTTTGCAGTCTCCTATGAGGAAAAAACAATGGTGTACGCTAATTATAGGACCTTTGGTTTCTAGTTATAAAGGTGATATAGGCTATTTAAAAGTATTTTATAGGTCAGTTGTATTTAAGCTGTCATAATTTTCAAAACAGGAGATGTATATATATATATATATATATATATATATATATATATATATATATTTAATTCATTACTTGAAATGAGTAGACACCTAACAGATTGTGCCTTTAAAGCTAGTCCTTAATTGAAACAAAGCTCGACGCCGTCTCTGTTTTGAATGAGCTATGGATGCAAAGACGAACTAATATCAAAATGTTTAACCATATTTTGAAGCTATACAGCGTTTGCTTCCATTTACAAACATTGGGGTAGAGCAAGCTTATATTTGGGGTTCTGATGGCGTACAACAGTTGAACTAAGCTCATGAAGCATAACTAAGTTATATTCTTCAAGAATCTATGGGTAGACAAAAAATGGATGTAGCAACTAAGGATTCTAGCTTTAAGAGTCAAACGAAACATCCACCTCAATTTGTGCCAGAGGTGAGTGAGGGACCACGTTTATATTCGCTGCATACCACCATCGCTTTTGGAAACAATAGGCTAGTGTGTCAAAGACGAGACCCTACTAATGACTGTGTTCCAGGAACAGGGTATAACAAGCCAACATCTGTGTTCGCGTGTGCAGTGCACGGCGATGTATTCGAAATGAACCGATTTCAGAACTTCACACCGTTTTACACTGTTTACGCTGTAGCAATGCCTATATTAGCGAGCCCGACTATGGCACAAATTAGGCTGATTACTGAGCATAATACTCACTCATTGGCTAAAACTGAAAGCAACAACCGTGTTACTCACATGCATTGTGAAACAAAGAAATACCTCGGGCTATATCTTCCGCCTTGCCTATAGACCGAGAGTGAACACCACTACCATGGAATATTGTTGAACGCTCAGGATTCAGGAAATCTCCGCCCACATTTTCCTTGGTTGCTGATTGGACATGATTGGATGAATTCAGTGCCAATCAAATAAAATGCAGACCCGTTTGATGTACTTTTCATATTTTTATATCGATATGCCTAAATATGTTTCATAAGAGAGGAAAGCCACAGTCTGTAAGAGAACTAGTAATGTCAACGAATAAACCTCAGGAGGCTGAAGAAATTCGGCTTGTCACCAAAAACACACAAACTTTTACAGATGCACAATCGAGAGCATCCTGTCGGGCTGTATCACCGCCTGGTACGGCAACTGCTCCGCCAAACAACCGCAAGGCTCTCCAGAGGGTAGTGAGGTCTGCACAACGCATCACCGGGGGCAAACTACCTGCTCTCCAGGCCACCTACACCACCTGATGTCACAGGAAGGCCAAAAAGATCATCAAGGACAACAACCACCCGAGCCACTGCCTGTTCACCCCGCTATCATCCAGAAGGCGAGGTCAGAACAGATGCATTAAAGCTGGGACCGAGAGACTGAAAAACAGCTTCTATCTCAAGGCCATCAGACTGTTAAACAGCCATCACTAACATTGAGTGGCTGCTGCCAACATACTGACCCATCTCTAGCCACTTTAATGATTGAACATTGGATGTAATAAATGTATCACAAGTCACTTTAAACTATGCCACTTTATATAATGTTTACATACCCTACATTACTCATCTCATGTATATACTGTAAATCAAATCAAATGTATTTACAGTGCCTTGCGAAAGTATTCGGCCCCCTTGAACTTTGCAACCTTTTGCCACATTTCAGGCTTCAAACATAAAGATATAAAACTGTATTTTTTTTGTGAATAATCAACAACAAGTGGGACACAATCATGAAGTGGAACGACATTTATTGGATATTTCAAACTTTTTTAACAAATCAAAAACTGAAAAATTGGGCGTGCAAAATTATTCAGCCCCCTTAAGTTAATACTTTGTAGCGCCACCTTTTGCTGCGATTACAGCTGTAAGTCACTTGGGGTATGTCTCTATCAGTTTTGCACATCGAGAGACTGACATTTTTTCCCATTCCTCCTTGCAAAACAGCTCGAGCTCAGTGAGGTTGGATGGGGAGCATTTGTGAACAGCAGTTTTCAGTTCTTTCCACAGATTCTCGATTGGATTCAGGTATGGACTTTGACTTGGCCATTCTAACACCTGGATATGTTTATTTTTGAACCATTCCATCGTAGATTTTGCTTTATTTTTGGATCATTGTCTTGTTGGAAGACAAATCTCCGTCCCAGTCTCAGGTCTTTTGCAGACTCCATCAGGTTCTTCCAGAATGGTCCTGTATTTGGCTCCATCCATCTTCCCATCAATTTTAGTGGCTTGTGGCAAACTTTAAACAACACTTTTTATGGATATCTTTAAGAAATGGCTTTCTTCTTGCCACTCTTCCATAAAGGCCAGATTTGTGCAATATACGACTGATTGTTGTCCTATGGACAGAGTCTCCCACCTCAGCTGTAGATCTCTGCAGTTCATCCAGAGTGATCACGGGCCTCTTGGCTGCATCTCTGATCAGTCTTCTGCTTGTATGAGCTGAAAGTTTAGAGGGACGGCCAGGTCTTGGTAGATTTGCAGTGGTCTGATACTCCTTCCAATTCAATATTATCGCTTGCACAGTGCTCCTTGGGATGTTTAAAGCTTGGGAAATCTTTTTGTATCCAAATCCGGCTTTAAACTTCTTCACAACAGTATCTCGGACCTGCCTGGTGTGTTCCTTGTTCTTCATGATGCTCTCTGCGCTTTTAACGGACCTCTGAGACTATCACAGTGCAGGTGCATTTATACGGAGACTTGATTACACACAGGTGGATTGTATTTATCATCATTAGTCATTTAGGTCAACATTGGATCATTCAGAGATCCTCACTGAACTTCTGGAGAGAGTTTGCTGCACTGAAAGTAAAGGGGCTGAATAATTTTGCACGCCCAATTTTTCAGTTTTTGATTTGTTAAAAAAGTTTGAAATGTCCAATAAATGTCGTTCCACTTTATGATTGTGTCCCACTTGTTGTTGATTCTTCACAAAAAAATACAGTTTTATATCTTTATGTTTGAAGCCTGAAATGTGGCAAAAGGTCGCAAAGTTCAAGGGGGCCGAATACTTTCAAAGTATTGAGATAAACTTTTGTTATTGACCAAATACTTATTTTCCACCATAATTTGCAAATAAATTCATTAAAAATCCTACAATGTCATTTTCTGGATTTTCTTTTCTCATTTTGTCTGTCATAGTTGAAGTGTACTTATGATGAAAATTACAGGCCTCTCATCTTTTTAAGTGGGAGAACTTGCACAATTGGTGGCTGACTAAATACTTTTTTTGCCCCACTGTATATAATCATTAGGCTACCCTTATAAACATGATTTAATGCCAATAATTTATTTACAAAGTATTCTATGATCTTATCAATTCTACACAGCCTGTGGGGTGTTGTGATAACTTTGTCCACTGAGCGGGGATAGAGAGCCACATAAGAAGTAGGGGCCTTCTCTCAAAACTGCTGGAGTAAAATTTCCATTACAGTTGTCTATCTTGAATTGTGTTCCTCTGTGAGAGATTATGCTGATAGGATGTCTTCTCTACTCTAGGCAAAGTGGATAGCAACATGTTTCGTCTCACCTGACACCTGTAGCTTATTCTTAGTTTCTGATTGTTGTTATAAAAAGGATATGACTTTACACGTTCCCTGGTGGAAACATGTTTCTCATGTAGGCCAAAATGCATTGTTTATGGAAACAACCAGTCTGGGCCCTTTCCCAAAAGCATCTTAATCCTGACGATGAATTTAGCCTTAAGATGCTTTTGGGTAACCGGACCCTAGTGAGGGCTGCCTCAGGCCAAGGTTCAAGAGATAGTTCAACCAAATTACAAAATGACACATTGGTTTCCTTACCCTGTAAGCAGTCTGTGGACAAGGCATGAATGACAGCAATCCATGCTTTGGTTTAGTTTCCCCGGCAGTGTTACCACATGCTTAGGTTTTAGCATTTGTGGCACAAATCCCACTCAAGTCATGGGATGGATATTAGCATTTTTCAAGCATCATATCCAAATCATCTGAAAGTATCTACAATTGGTTGTGGAACTCAATTAAGTGACTTATATGGCTCCCGAGTGGCGCAGCGGTCTAAGGCACTGCATCTCAGTGCAAGAGGCGTCCCTGCAGCCCCTGGTTTGAATCCAGGTTGTATCACATCCGGCCGTGATTGGGAGTCCCATAGGGCGGCGCACAATTGGCCCAGAGTCATCCAGGTTTGGCCTGGTTAGGACGTCATTGTAAATAAGAATTTGTCCTTAACTGACTTGCCTAGTTAAATAAAAGCTCTATATATAAATAAAAAGATATGTTTGAACATGATGTGCTAATATTGATCCCGTGACTTGAATGGAATTTGAACCAGAAATGCTCAAATGTTTGCATGTGGTAACACTGCCAGGGAAACTAAACCAAAGCATGGATTACTGTCATACATTGACTGCTTACAAGGTAAGGAAACCAATGTTACATTTTGTAATTTAGGTGAACTATCCCTTTCATATTGCAGGGTACCATAGCTTTCCTAAATAACGAGTGGGTGTGTTCAATGAGATGGCACGATAGGCTATAGCTCCCATTGCTCGGGGGTGAAGTTTCCCCTATGTACAGAACTTGGATCAGCTCCCCCCGCAATCTGAACATTAACAATCATTTGGGAAAATTCAAAACTGACCCAAGATCAGCATCTAGGAGCAACTTCACTCAACTCCATACCTCCCTTTCGGAGGCGGAGCGCCGACGTCACAGTTGAATGCGCGATCGGCACTACATCGTTCTGCCAGCGCCGCAGATAGAATTTGAAGGTAATTTGAAGTTCGGGTTGATCGTCAGCTGGACAAAGAATTGCTGAAGAATGACGTCGAGGTGCCCCAGATGCACAAATGATGTGTTTTTTGGTAAGAAATCATTTTTGTAAACCTCTAGCCACAGCAAATGCCAAGGAATGTAAATGTTGAAGATGATCAAAGAACTTGGATTGTTTATTTTGATTAATAATTATAATGATTTAGCATAGGCCTAACTAAAGGAAAATTAACTGACACTGAAAATTTAAATGGTTATCGTAGTGATAATTGTGTGCAGATTTAACATAATATATTAAAATACAATACAATAGAATAATAAATGCTGGTCATTTATGAACATTTGAACATCTTGGCCATGTTCTGTTATAATCTCCACCCGGCACAGCCAGAAGAGGACTGGCCACCCCACATAGCCTGGTTCCTCTCTAGGTTTCTTCCTAGGTTTTGGCCTTTCTAGGGAGTTTTTCCTAGCCACCGTGCTTCTACACCTGCATTGCTTGCTGTTTGGGGTTTTAGGCTGGGTTTCTGTACAGCACTTTGAGATATCAGCTGATGTACGAAGGGCTAAATAAATACATTTGATTTGATTTGATTTGAATAGAATACAATATAATAATTAAAATAATAATTTGGTGGACGCTGAAAATTAAAATGGTTATTGTAGTGACAATTGTGTGCACATATGAATAGAACATAAAATAATACTAATTAATGCAATACAATAGAATATAATACAATATAACAATAAAATAATAAGTTGGTGGATGCTTATATTTGCCCTATTTCACACATGTACACGTGTGTATTAATACGCATTTGTGAAATGGAAAAGTATTTCTTGCATATCCCAACTCTCCCCGAGACACCCCTCGGGGAGTGGGTTCACGGCCAGGGTAGAATCCAAACTCTGTAGGTCTTGCAAATGCCTTTTTAAGAGGAGACCTGTGGAGTGATGGGGGACTGCCGCTGCATGAACGCCAAGTTGTCCCTGCTGGTGACATCGTATTCGTTTAGCCTACTGACAAGTAGCATATGGGCAAGGTTAATTTGGTTACATCAGTTAAACCACTTGTTGGAACTTGATAATTAGGAAGGAGGTTGTTATCGCTCTTGTCTCTTCCAGACATTTGTTTGATGGCAAAATATGGAGAATATTGTAAGATACGGTTTTGAACTTGAAGTCAAACTGAGCTGAAATGCACCTTTGACTATAGGTTTATTGGCTGCACATTGAACCCTTATCCTGGAGTGTGGTGACCCATAATAGACAGAGGGAGAGAGGACGAAATGTTCAATAACATTTCAGGGAGGGGAGAATACAACGTCTGTGTTGGTAATAGCCTACCTTGTGAAACAGCATAGAGGAGATCCTCTGTATAATGTCCCAAAAATTAGATATAATTACAGCTAACAGCAATAGACAAATAATTTGCAAACAATGTTTTTGAAGGATAAAACCTATAAATGCTTTAGGAGCTTAGTTCAACTGATAACCCACATTCTAAGACTGTATTATGCCTACGCCATTGTTTATGTTTAGTTGTCATTTGAGTCTTTGTAAACAAACTCTCTCTCTCTGTCCTGCAGCTGAGAAGGTGAGCTCGCTGGGGAAAAACTGGCACCGGTTCTGCCTGAAATGCGAACGCTGTAACAAGACCCTGTCGGCTGGCAACCATGCTGAGGTAAAGGGAGGCCCTGTGGCCGTAATATCCTGTCTACAGAGAGAGAAAGAAGGAAGGAGAGAAAGATAATGAAAAAGAGAAAGAGTGAGGGAAGAAGTGTGCTATCTTACCCCAGAACAAAGGGAGGGAGAGAGACATCGAAGGGTTGTGCTATCCTACCCAAGAGGATGGGAGAGAGGGAAGGGGTTGCATGGGGACAGAGGGAGTATGGCAGGCCACTGACCCCCATAAGGAGTAATATAATTTTGTTAAGAAAAATAAAATATATATATACTGTATAAAGTAATATATACACAGAATAAAAATATATACACAACATGTAAAGTGTTGGTCCCATATTTCCCGAAATTGTCCATACACACAAAAAAGTATTTATCTCAAAATGTTGCTCAACTTTTGAACTGGTCATTTTGTGCACAAACTTCTGAATGGTACTCTATTTAAAAAAAAATAATTATCAGGGGCTGCGGCAGCACCCTCAGCACCCTTACTTCCCGTGGCTATGTCTGCGAGATGAGGGTGGAGTCATATATACAAACTCAAGATTCTGAACTTAAACGATTCAGCTCATAGAGCTAGAAAATTCCCTAAATCTTCCAAGCTATTTGAGCATAAACTGTATCACAACTACAGATGTAGGATCTTAATTTGATCACCCTGTTGCAGAAGAACTTTCATGCAATGCAGGAAATGTAAAACTTGTACTGTATTTGAGGTTTTAAAAGGCGTCTGGGGTGTGTAATTTCCCCTTAGAAATTTCAGACTTGATTTTCCCACAAAAATGTTCATGAATTATAATCCACATAATAATTCACATTTCCTGTTGCTGCAAGATTATTTTCCTGTTGTAGTCAAAGTGGCTCAAAATAAGATCCTACATAAGGGGTGTTGTCAGTTAAGTGAGTTGCACTACTGGGTCATTGTTTATAGACCCATGTACTGTATCAACTCAAAATTAAATTGCTGTAGTGCTACTGCAGTAGAAGCCAGATCACTAGTACTATAGCAGTGGCCCAGAAATTCCAATCATCTCAAGAATGAAACTGTTGAGCAGCTATGTCTTTGTGGGTCCCTTTGATTATAGCTGGTCCGTGAACCAAATCGTGGCTTCACAATAACCTGACACTCATCCTTTGTCCACTCCAACCCCTCACCAGGCATCGTGACCCTGATCCTTTCACTGTGGTTATGTCCCAAATGGCACCCTATTCACTATATAGGGCACTAAAAAAAAGAAGTGCACTATATAGGGAATAGGGTGACATTTGGAACGCAATGTCAATGTCATTTAACCTTTCATTGTCCTGCTCAGATAACTTAGGGAATTTTCAAGCTCCCTGAGCTGAATCGTTCAAGTTCAGAATCTAGGGCTTGTATATCTGACTGCACACCCATGTTGCAGACATTGCTGTGGGAGAAGGGGTGCTAAGGGTGATGCAGCGCCCCCTGATAAAATTGAAAAAATACACAATGGCTAAAGATTACTTTTTTATTGTTATTATTATTATTTTTTAAATATTGCACTTAGATTGGATCTTCCATCAATATTATTGTCTGCATCACTTCCAATCCCCAATATACACAGTATACACTACTGTTCAAAAGGTCACTTAGAAATGTCCTTGTTTTTGAAAGAAAAGCACATTTTTGTCCATTAAAATAACATCAAAATGATCAGAAATACATTGTAGACATTGTTAATGTTGTAAATGACTATTGTAGCTGGAAATTGGAATATTGGAATATCTGCATAGGCGTGCAGATTCCCATTATCAGCAACCATCACTCCTGTGTTCCAATAGCACGTTGTGTTAGCTAATCCAAGTTTATCATTTTAAAAGGCTAATTGATCATTAGAAAAACCCTTTTTCAATTATGTTAGCAGAGCTGAAAACTGTTGTGCTAATTAAAGAAGCATTAAAACTGGCCTTATTTAGACTAGTTGAGTATCTGGAGCATCAGCATTTGTGGGTTCGATTACAGGCTCAAAATGGCCAGAAACAAAGCACTTTCTTCTGAAACTCGTCAGTCTATTCTTCTGAGAAATGAAGGCTATTCCATGCGAGAAATTGCCAAGAGACTGAAGATCTCGTGCAACGCTGTGTACTACTCCCTTCGCAGAACAGCGCAAACTGTCTCTAACCAGAAAAGAAGGAGGAGTGGGAGGCCCCAGTGCACAACTGAGCAACTTCATTAAATAGTACTGGGTATGTCAGTCTAGGACAGGGGAGTCTAGCCAGCCAAGCAATGGAATGGAATGTTAGCTCAGGGGACATTGCAAATTCAAGTGAATGTTTAATGAAACTCGGTCAGGAGGATTTGGCTCTCATTTCACCAGGGCGTTTCTTCCTCAAGGCAAAGATGGCACTGATGATGATGGATGGAAATAACAAAGGGGTGGATGAATGCAAGTATTAAGACGTCACCATAGGTCATGGCCAGCGTTCATAAAGCGTCTAAGCAATGCTGATCTGGGATCAGATTCCCCCTGTCCATGTAATCTTTATTCATTATGATCTAAAAGGCTAAACTGATCCTACATCAGCACTTCTAATATGAGACTCTTTGTGACTATGGGACCAGATGTTTGAAACGTAAAGGAATTCCATCGGTACATAGAAAGTGTAGGGTTATGTTCTTGCTATTATAGTATTGTCAGCATAATCCTCTTGTATGATCCCCAGGACCCCACATTTCTGCCTAGTCATGCACAGTATATCCTGTAAATCAAAGAAAGCAGACATACAGTCATACTAACAGCACTTGTTAAAGGATGTCTCATGTCTCACAGTCAAAATAATAAAAAGCAAATACCAGAAATGATCACGTTTCAGGTGAGAGCCAGATGCAGACAATATCGAAGTAACAACAGTTTATTAATCGAACAGGGGCAGGCAAAAGATGGGCCAAGGGCACGCAGAGGTCAGTAATCCAGATAGGTGGGGCAAAGGTACAGGATGGCAGGCAGGCTCAGGGTCAGGGTCAGGGCAGGCAGAATGGTCAACACCAGGGAAAAACGCTGGTAGGCTTGACGAAACAAAACAAACTGGCAACAGTCAAACAGAGAACAAAGGAATAAATACACTGGCGATAATGGGGAAGATGGGCGACACCTGGAGGGGAGTGGAGCTAATCACAAAGACAGGTAAAACAGATCATGGTGTACCCCCCCCCCCCCCCACCAGGTGGTCTTGGGCTCTCCTCCAGGTACGACGACAGCGGCAAACAAACATCTGGGCAGAAGGTATGCCGACCTCTTCTTCTATCAGTGGGAGCTGATACCCCAGGGAACACTCAAAAGGTGATAGGCCCGTGGCAGAGCAGGGAAGGGGGATGCGGGTGTATTCGACCCACACAATCTGCTGGTACCAGGTGGTGGGGTTGGCAGAGACCAGGCAGTGCAGAGTAGTCTCTAGGTCTTAGTTGGCTCGCTCCGACTGGCTGTTGGACTGGGGGTGGAACCCGGAGGACAGGCTGGCCGATGACCAAATGAGGGTGTAGAATGCCTTCCAGAACCGGGACAAGAACTGAGGACCCAGGTCAAAAATGGCATTGAGGCGGTGGGAGAAGAAAGCACAGGGATGTAGCTTAAGATCCAGGTCAGAACACTGGAACAGGACCGCCCCCACTCCTACATCAGAAACATTGGCCTCCACCACAAACTGACGGGAAGGGTCAGGATGAACCAAGATGGGAGCAGTGGTGAAGCGGTGTTTGAGGTCCCGGAACGCCTGGTCAGCAGCAGGGGACCACATGAACAGAACCTTGGGAGAGGTGAGTACTGACATTGGGGAAGCTAGGGTGGTGTTACCCTGGATAAAGCGGTGATAAAAGTCGGAGAACCCCAGGAAACGTTGCAGCTGCACCCTGGACGTAGGCTGGGGCCAATCCACCACCGCTCTCACCTTCCCGGGATCCATCTGGACACTCCCAGCAGAGATGATGTACCCCAAAAAGGGGATGGTGGAGCGATGGAACTCGCACTTCTCTGCCTTTACAAACAGCTGATTCTCCAGGAGGCATTGAAGAACCTGTCGGACGTGGAGCACATGTTCTTGGGGGGAGCGGGAGAAGAGGACGATTACATCAATGTAGACAAAGACGAACCGGTTCAACATGTAGAGAAGAACATCATTTACCAGAGCCTGTGGTGTTGGTAAGGCCAAATGGAATGACCAAATACTTGTAGTGGCCACTGGATGTGTTGAAGGCGGTCTTCCACCAGATGATAGGCGTTCTGTAGGTCCAGCTTGGAAAACACGGTGGCCCCCTGGAGCGGCTCTAAGGCCGAGATGATGAGTGGTAGCGGGTAGCAGTTCTTCACCCTTATGTTTACCACAGCAGGGGTGTTGGTAAGGCCAAATGGAATGACCAAATACTTGTAGTGGCCACTGGATGTGTTGAAGGTAGTCTTCCACTCATCCCCCTCCCGTATCCGAACCAGATGATAGTCGTTCTGTAGGTCCAGCTTGGAAAACACGGTGGCCCCCTGGAGCGGCTCTAAGGCCGAGATGATGAGTGGTAGCGGGTAGCGGTTCTTCACCCTTATGTCATTGAGTCCCCGGTAGTCGATGCACGGGCACAGGGTCTTGTCCTTCTCCACAAAGAAGAACCCTGCGCCAGCGAGAAAAGAAGAAGGACGGATAAATCCAGCAGCTAGGGAGTCCCCAATCTAGGTCTCCATAGCCTTGGTCTCCGGTCCCAACAGCGAGTACAGTCATCCCCGGGGCAGAGTGGTGCTAGGGAGAAGGTCAATCCCGCAGTCATATGGTCGGTGCGACGGAAGTGAAGTGGCCCGGGCCTTGTTGAACACCTCCCAAAAGTCCTGATACTCCGCGGCAATGGCGGAGAGGTCCGGGATAACGTCCGAGCCCACAGGAAGACGTCCCGGGGAAGGTTGCGCTGACTTCAGGCAATGGGCGTGGCAGAACGGGCTCCAGCCCATGATGGCACCAGTAGACCAGTTAATGAGAGGATTATGTCACTGGATCCAGGAGAATCCCAATACCACAAGAATCTGAGGAGACTTAATGAGCAGAAATTGAATAGTCTCGCTGTGGTTCCCTGACACTCGTAGGTTGATGGGAGTGGTATTGTGTGTGACCCGGACTATAGAGTCCAGCGCTCTAAAGTCAATGGGAATGGAGAGGGGCTGAGTGGGGATATCCAGCTCGGAAGCCAGGGTAGCGTCCAAAGAGCCAGGGTAGTGTCCAGAGTCAATGAGGACCCGGAGAGACTTGTTTCCCCACAGCAGAATGGCATGAAATGGAGTGTAAGTAAGGGAAGCAGAAAAGCCCACCAGAGTACTCGCTCCTACCGGTGAGCCTTGTTTTTTAGCGGACAAGGAAACAAAATGACCACAAGTCCCGCAATACAGGTAGCTCTTCGTGTTGAGCCTGTGTAGCCATTCCGCTAGAGACAGACCTAGCTCTGCCTATTTGCATAGGCTCGGGAAACGGTGACTCGGACGTCTTCGGTGACTCTCGGTGAACATCGGGTAGCCTCAGGTTCTCTCGGCAGCGGTGCCATCGGGGACTTCCGGGATGCCTCGGAGGCGAGGTGGAATCCTTGGACGGGCGAGCGAAATCAAATCTCCTCTCCCTCCGTCGTTCCCGTGGCCGCCCATCGATCCTGATGGTCAAGGCGATGAGAGACTCGAGATCTATCGGTAATTCCCGGGCTGCAAGCTCATCCTTGACCTCCTCCAAGACTCAGTGTAGGAACATGTCCAACAGCGCTTCCTGGTTCCAGGAACTCAGCTGCCAACGTGCGGAAATCCACCGCATAGTCTGCCACACTGTGGAAGTCCTGCCGAAGCTGGAGTAGCTTCCAGGTAGCCTCTCTCCTGGAGAATTGGGCATCAAACACCTTCTTTAATTCTCCCATGAACTCACACAGATTGACGCATGTGGCCAGCTGTTGCTCCCATACAGCTGTAGCCCAGGCAAGTGCCCTCCCGGACATCAGCGTGATTAGGTACGCTATTTTAGAGCAGTCTGAGGGGAAGGAGGAGGGCTGAAGCTTGAAGATGAGGGCACACTGAGATAGAAATGCCCGATAGGTGCCCGGCTCTCCATTAAAATGTTTCAGGGGACGTAATCGCGGCTCAGGGGAAGGCTGAGTGACCGGTGAGGCGGCGCTGCTAACTGCTGAGTTACTGAGGGGCTGTGAGGTTACCATCATAGTAGGCTGCCTCCAAACCCATGGAATTGCTCCAGCAAGATGTCCAACACTTGGTCATGGCGTTCGGCCAAGGTTTAAACCCTCCATTAGGCCACGGAGCAATTCCTCGTGCCTACCAATGGTGGCTCCTTGGGAGGAGAGGATGTTGCGCAGCTGGTCTGAGTCTGCTGGGTCAGACATGGCCAGTTCGTACTATCATGTTTCAGGTAAGACCCAGATGCAGACAACGTCGAAGTAACAATAGTTTATTAATCACAGAGGGGCAGGCAAAAGACGGGTCAAGGGCAGGCATAGGTCAGTAATCCAGATACGTGGGGCTAAGGTACAGGACGGCAGGCAGGCTCAGGGTCATGTCACGCAGAGGTCAGTAATCCAGAAAGGTGGGGCAAAGGTACAGGACGGCAGGCAGGCTCAGGGTCAGGGCAGGCAGAATGGTCAACACCGGGGAAACTAGGAAACTAGGAAACAGGAACAACCAAGAGACAGGAGCAGAGGTGAAAACGCTGGTAGGCTTGACGAAACAAAATGAACTGGGAACAGACAAACAAAGAACACAGGTATAAATGCACAGGGGATAATGGGGAAGAGGGGCAAGACCGGGGGGGGGGGGACAATCACAAAGACAGGTTAAAATCATCAGGGTGTGGCAGAAATAGGTCGAAAGACGGATATTAGAGTTGGAAAATAAGCTAAAAATGAAGGTAGCACAGGTTGGCCTGAACAATGAAGACTCAACTTGTTGCATGGATCCTCCAGTGAGGGTTTGTTGTACTAAAACTAGTAAAATACATTACATAAAACAATCTATCAACAATGGATGTAATCTAGGCAGTGTCGAGCCAATGGGGGACCACAAATACCCGCTGGCAAAGGGGTTTAAGTCCCGACTCGGCTGTCTGTGGCTGTCAAAAAATCTGTAAGAAATACGGAAGGGGATCGATGCTATTCTAACCAGTGTCTGGAAATGCTTTATAACACAATCCAAATGTGCGGTCTAAATATTATTTTTCACTTATCACAGACTCCTGTTAACTTAGTTTGATACAATTATAGTTATAGGCCCCATAGTCAGGCCAGGTATGTTTGGTCACATGACTAGTCTTTACAAATCTCATAGGGTAGAATAAATGTCAAAGGGCTATCATTGTTTTGGAAGCCTGTTTGATCCTGTTTGATAACCTAACCTGGGGGTAAGTCATTGTCCTGACCCAAACACTGGAGTCTTTGAGTTGAGTGATACTAGGGTTACTGAGGCTAATTATTCAGGTCATCTCAGACCAGTAGGAGACAAAGTCCAGCGTTGTTTCAGTGTTGTTAGTTAAGAGTTGATTCAGTGGGCCAGGGGAACACACACAGTCTGTCTTTCTCAGAAACAGGCCGTTGTTTGAAACATTGTCCTGTTTTTGAGTTCACAAGCCATGGCTGTATTCTCTAGAGTCTAATAGTCTAGCCCCCCGTGCTGTCTTTGTCTTTTCACCTGAAAATAAAGATGACTAGTTGATTTTAAGGTTTACTTGTGGATGGTAGGGTTTACATGCTTGACTTTTGAGAGGTAGTTGTTCTTACACAGGTTTGAATGGAGACACAGAGGACTTATCCTTCTTTATGAAACACACAACCCAACAGTATACATGGACTAATGGACGAACATTGCTAGTTCACTTTCACAAGCCCATATACAGTCCATCCACTTCTTTATCTCTGAAATGCTGTGGCATGAGAGAACGAATAGGCTTCTGTTATTTCTGGACGGGAGTGTTTTTGACAGGCTGTCAGGTGAAGGATCTCTCTCTCTCTCTCTCTCTCTATCTCACTCTCTCTCTCTCTCTGTGTGTGTGGCCTTATACACGGCAGTGACTTATCTTCATTGTTCAGAACATTCTCTAAAACCTTTTAACGGTGAAGTCTCTCTCTCTCAATACTTTTTCATCAGGGAGGGACGGAGAGAGCGGGGAGAATGGCATCTGCATTCCTGAAAGGGTATCACACCTCAGGGAACATTGAAATTACAGACATGCCAAAAAAAGACAGTAGCCCTTTCCTGCAGTAAAATGACCAAGTGGCCTCATGGGTGGAATGTTAAAACATACATTAATACAAATTACTTGTAAAAAGCTGCCTAAAATCTGGTGTTTCTATGTTGAACAATTTTGTTATTTCAGTCTTCTGTAATGTAATATTAGGATGCAAACTCAAATTAGAATACATGTGAACTCTATATCTGACATGGTACAGGTGTCTTTTTTTAAGCCCATAACGTGTGTGAGGTGTATACTTTTGTTTCAAAGTAGATTTGTTTAAAACTACCAAGAAACACTCCGCATGACCCTGATTTAGCCCACTGCAGTATCAGGTTAAATTACATTTACATGAGGTTAAGTAGACATTAAATGCATAGGCGGCTGGTGGCAACCTTAACTGGGAAGAACGGCTCATAGTAATGGCTGAAACGGTGTTAATGGAATGGTATCAAACACAGTTTCCAAGTGCTTGATACCATTTCTTTCACTCGATTCCAGCCATTATTATGAGCCGTCCTCCCCTCACCAGCCTCCTGTGGTTAAATTACAAGATTTATAATGACCTTGTCAGAAAGGCATGTCCTTAGTTCCTGGATTGTAGCCTACAATGCCAGCCCATAGCTGATGCAATGTTTCCTTTGCATTTAACGCCAACTCATTCATCACACTGATTAACGGCTGCTCCATGATTTCATGACATCACACCCTCAGTGACAACGTGACAATGAACAGCCAAAGTTTGACATTACACCAGACTGTCAGGTCTGTAACGGATGCATGTGATAGAGGTTGCGTTCCAAATAGCCCCCGATTCCTAACACAGTGCACTACTTAAGAAGTGCACTACATAGGTAGTAGGGTGCCATTTGGGACAGACTTTACTGTCCAGAAAAAACATGAGCTCAGATTTGCTGGACTAGCTGAGTCACAGGCTGTCGTAGACATTATGTCCCTGACCTCAGTGTCCATATATAGACTCAAAGGTCTGAAATAGGTATGAAGGAAGTGATGATTGAACTTTAAAGTTAACAGTGTGTATATGCGACGCATGCAGAGTCACCATCAAAATCCTGAAAGTGTGTATTTTGTAATTACGCTGTTTTGGCAAAACATATATTTTTTTTAGCTTTCTAAATGTCACCCTACAAATGTGAGGTTGATAGGGTAAAATGTGAGGTTAAAAACTTTCACAAGTCACTCAAATAGTTCTGCCGCATGTCTTGTTCATTTCAATGCAATTGACCCGCAAACAGTTGCACTGTAAATGCCAAGTACTGTATGTGCCTATACTGTAATAGCAGTTGTACTTTTTTTTTTGCTGTGAAGAACTTTGGTCCCAAATAGTATTTTATAAGAGTGTTTTTGGAGAATCTTCTTCGGAGCTTAGGTTTGTCCTACATTGTTGTTCTTGTAGTGTGAGTGAGGAGGGCAGTTTGTAGATATATAAAATACTCTTGTACTTGAGGAGACACAGAGCACTCCTGTGTGGTCAGAGTGAGCTTTGTGCAACAGAGGGTGTGTGTGCATTCATTCATTTAGGAACTGGTTGAGCTGTGTCCCACATACAATAACCCAGTGTTGGTCCGAAAAGAGGTGTGTCACATATACGTTGCATGTCTCTAAAGATGATTCCTAAAAGGCACCCTATTCACTACATAGTGCACTACTTTTGACCAGAGCCCTATGGGCCTGGCCCTTGGGATGCAGACCAACTCTCTGAGGTCGGTTACAAATGCAACCATTTAGAATGAAGAGCTTTAAGAGCTTTAAGAGCTTGCTGAGGTCACAGCATCCTAAATCTCTTCTATCCTCCTCTCAGACGGGTGTTAGTTGTCTAAATATTGTTTTATTCCCAGTTCATGCACTGGAATGTGAAGGAGCTAGCTAGAGCATATGGAAGCAGTTTGCTAAAAATAAAGTCTGAACTGGGGAGATGTTTGATAGGAATTTGGGTCGAAAGGATCTCTCTGCTCTCTCTGTCTGTTCTGCTCGGTCCATTTTAAGACTGACAGATAGAGCTCCTCCATAATTAACTTGAAGCGGTCAGGAGGATAAGGCATTCATTTAAATTGGAAAGATAATGGCTCCCAAATTGCACCCTGATTCCTAAATGGGTGATTCTACAGAAGTGGTGCAAATTGCAGTCCCCCAAAAAATATTATAAAGTTTTTACCTATGCCTTAAGCAACGGAAGGGTAGTAACAGGATTATTATTAAGGGAGCTTGAGGTAGCATATTATCCTGATTAAAAAACAAATACCATCCTTGGCTCTCGCAAACGTGCACGCGCACACTCACACACACAGACGTGAACACACACACGTGAACACACACACGCACACACACACAAACACACACACTGAGTATACAAAATATTAAGAACTCTTTCCATGACATACAGTGAATTCAGACCCTTTGACTTTGTCCACATTTTGTTAATTTACAACCATATTCTAATATGGATTAAATTGTTTATTTTCCTCATCAATCTACACAGAATAACCCATAATGACAAAGGTAAAAAAAATACAAATCTGAAATGTGACATTAACACAGTCTGAGGTCCTGAGCCCTCTGGAGCAGGTTTTCATCAAGGATCTCTCTGTACTTTGCTCCGTTCATCTTTCCTTCGATCCTGACTAGTCTCTCAGTCCCTGCTGCTGAAAACTATCCCTACAGCATGATGCTGCCTTCACCATGTTTCACCGTAGGGATGGTGCCAAGTTTCCTCCAGAAGTCACACTTGCCATTCAGGCCAAAGAGTTCGATTTTGATTTCATCAGACCAGAGAATCTTGTTTTTCACGGTCTGAGAGTCCTTTAGGTGCCTTATGGCAAACTCCAACCAGGCTGTCATGTGCCTTTTACTGAGGAGTGGCTTCCGTCTGGCCACTCTACCATAAGGCCTGATTGAAGTTGGAGACTTTTATCTCCCTCACCAACTTTAAACATCTGCTATCTGAGCAGCTAACCGATCGCTGCAGCTGTACATAGTCCATTGGTAAATAGCCCACCCAATTTACCTACCTCATCCCCATACTGTTTTTATTTATTTACTTTTCTGCTCTTTTGCACATCAGTATCTCTACCTGCACATGACCATCTGATCATTTATCACTCCAGTGTTAATCTGCTAAATTGTAATTATTCGCCTACCTCCTCATGCCTTTTGTACACAATGTATACATGTATAGACTCTTTTTTTTCTTTTTTCTTTTTTTTCTACTGTGTTATTGACTTGTTTGCTGTTTACTCCATGTGTAACTCTGTGTTGTTGTCTGTTCACACTGCTATGCTTTATCTTGGCCAGGTCGCAGTTGTAAATGAGAACTTGTTCTCAACTAGCCTACCAGGTTAAATAAAGGTGAAATAAAAAATAAAACCAAGGCCCTTCTCCCCCGATTGCCCAGTTTGGGCGGGCATCCAGCTCTAAGAAGAGTCTTGGTGGTTCCAAACTTCTTCCATTTAAGAATGATGGAGGCCACTATGTTCTTGGGGACCTTCAAAGCTGCAGAAATGTTTTGTTACCCTTCCCCAGATCTGTGCCTCGACACAATCCTGTCTCTGAGCTTTACGGCAATTCCTTCGACATCATGGCTTGGTTTTTGCTCTGACATGTGCTGTCAACTGTGGGACATTATATAGACAGGTGTGTGCCTTTCCAAAGCATGTCCAATCAATTGAATGTACCACAGGTGGACTCCAATCAAGTTGTAGAAACATCTCAAGGAAGATCAATGGAAACAGGATGCACCTGGGCTTAATTTCGAGCCCTGAATAGTTGTGTATATATATATATATATTTTTTATACATTATATATTTATACATACAAAAAATAGGAAAAAATAATTGCATCCGTTTTAGAATAAAGCTGTAACGTAACAAAATGTGGAAAAGGGAAGGGGTCTGAATACTTTCCGAATGCACTGTAGACTGATCAGCTGAATCCAGGGAAAGCTATGATCCCTTATTGATGTCACTTGTTACATCCACTTCAATCAGTGTAGGTGAAGGGGAGGAGACGGGTTAAATAATGATTTTTACTCCATGAGACATGAATTGTGTATGTGTGCCATTTAGAGGGTAAATGGGCATGACAAAGTGCCTTTGAATGGGGTATGGTAGTACAGTAGGTGCCAGGAGCACCATTTTTTGTCAAGAACGGCAATACTGCTGGGTTTTTCATGCTCAAAAAGTTTCCCTTGTGTATCAAGAACGGTCTACCACCCAAAGGACATCCAGCCAACTGTGGGAAGCATTGAAGTCAACATAGGCCAGCATCTTTGTGGAATGCTTTCGACTCCTTGTAGAGTCCATGCCCTAACGCATTGAGTCTGTTCTGAAGGCAAAAGGGGTTGTAACTCAATATTAGGAAGGTGTTCCTAATGTTTTGTGCACTCAGTGTATGCCTAGTTACTATGTTGCACCACTTTTGTAGAATGACCCTATGGGCACTGGTCAAAAGTAGTGCACTATAAAATGAGTATGGTGCCATTTGTGATGAAGCCAGTGACCAGTCAGCAGTCACTCCTGAAATATAACCTCTGTCTGATTGGTTTAAACCTTAATGCTTTATACTGACACTGACTGACTGTAATGTTCCATTTCAGTGAATTGTGAAATATTTCAGTAGTTTCAGTTTCAGTAAACAGTTTATTTCAGTAATAAGTAGAACTGTTTCAGTAAATAGTTTTAACGGAAGCAGATTGTTTGGAGGGGACTTCCTGTGTTTTTCGTTTTTCTTAATTACCAATATTCAGCTATTTATTATGATAATAGATTATTTGTTAATATTAGACATGGTCTGTCTTCCAGCATGATGGGTTGCCCTACTGTCACAAACCATGCTACGGAACTCTCTTCGGCCCCAAAGGTAAGAGGTTACTGTTAAAAAAACATCATCGCAGGTGTGCGGAAGAATCGCTATAGCTTGAATTCAATAAGACCAATAATAGGATAGGATAAACTTAATTGGCTTTTTTTCACTTACGGAAAATGTATCAACCCATACGAAAATGTCCATTAATTATAATCCACCTAATATATAATTCACATTTTTATTTTCCTGCTGTAGCAAACTTGTTCAAATTTAGATCCTACATCTGTACTTTACACACTCCACACACACGTACACACTCACACACAAACACACACACACACAACACATTCAGTAGCACAAATGTACTAATTTCCTCACTCACACAAACAGCCATAAAAGTACTTGATTGATTAAGAAAACAATGTTAAAAACATAACATTTCATCACCCCTATACTATACCGGATGCTATACGGTCATACAAGGCATTTCCTTTCCCATGAATCAAAGTGCAAGACATCCTCAGTGTGCTGTGTGGGGACCAGATGGATATTTATATATCTATAATGACCTCCTGCCCTGGTGTTATACCGCCTGGCCAGTGGATTCTCATTTCCTAAAGTTGCTTCAATAGAAAAGTTTGAAAGTTGCATCAAAAGTAGGCCTTGTCTCAAAGTTGCTTAAATCTGTGACAACATTTTGAAGCACACCAAAATCCTATGATTTGTGTGTGCCATTAAAAAAGTAGATTCAGAATTTTGGTGTACACGTCACATAGGCTTACACACTTAGTAATTATGGATTTTGAGTATTCACGAGTTTCACCTGGAAGAAATACATACACATTTGGGTTTGTGAGTGCATGAATGAACTCTGATATAATCTGAGGTGCTTCCCTTTTAAAAGTGAAAATTAAATTGAAAAAAAAAGGTCATATAAGCTCATCATAACATTTTTGTCTGACTAAGCGTGGGTGCATTCAGACATTTGGGTATTATTCTGGGTAATTATGACATGCTCTGTATCCCAAATGGCACCCTATTCCTTATATAGTGCACAACTTTTGCCCAAAGCCCTATGGGTCCTTTCACTACTAAGACTTGGATTATAACCCAATGTGATGCTTTAATCGTTCTCAGGATGACTGGAATAGTGGTTTAGTAGTGTATGAACCCAGGGACAGATTTAATAACTGGAGGAAAGATAGACATAGTCGCCAGTGAAAGTCTACACACCCTTTGCACAGTCTTCACGTTTTACTGCCTTAAAATTCAATCTAAAAAATAATTGTATTTGATTTTGTTCCTACCAATCTACACAACCTACTTCACATTGTCAAAGTGAAAGAAAAATTATAGAACATTTTCCTACTAAAAATAAATGAACATGTCTTCATTAGGTATGCTTTCACACCCAAGTTAGTACTCAATGGAAGCACCTTTGGCAGCAATTAGAGCTGTGAAATTTTAAAAATAAGACAACATAGAAAATTACAGGTTTGCATCATATCCAACACAATACAGGAGCAACCCTCTGTATTTTCAAGTATTGTGATTGTCACGACTCCGACCGAAGGTGGCTCGCCTTCCCGTTCGGGTGGCGCTCGGCGGTCGTCGTCGCCGGCCTACTAGCTGCCACTGATTATTTCCTCCCCCTCCTTATGTGTTTATTGAGTGCAACTGTTTTGAGTTGGGTATAATTAGTGAGGCTTTATTAGTCAGCCGGCCCGCCTGGTTCCTTGTGCGGGATTAATTATTGTGACCTTCTGTTTTGTGTAAACTTGTGTGCACGTCTGTGGGTTACGTGTTTTCCCATTTCGTGGGTTTTGCTGGACAGTTTAAGTCCCCCTGTTTGGGGCGTTTGTTTTGTTATACGCCCTATGTTTTTGTGGGGTTGGCTTATGCATTAAAGTAGCACTCCCCTGAACTCTCTGCTTCCTGCGCCTGACTTCTCACCCACTACACTCAGAACGTTACAGTGATGGCAGCATCATTTTATGAGTGTGCTTGTCACCAGCATGGACTGCGGAGTTTGTCAAGATCAAAATAAACATGAAAGAAGGAAAAACCAAGGTAAAAAGTTAGTGGAAAACCCACTTCAGTCTTCTGAAAACCCTGGAATAAAGTCTTACTTTACAGAAGGACAACTACACATATGTTAATGCCAAAGACCCACCAGAATGGTTTTAAAGAGGTGTTGCGTGTTCCTGAGACATCCAGTCTCAGTCCTGACTTAAATTTGCTTGGGACAAAGTTTGAATATTGCTGTCCATCGATGATTCCCAACCAAATGTACTGAGCTTGAGCAATTTTGACAAAAACAATAGATATACAGTGTATGTTTCCCTAACCTAATTTGGTATAAAGTTATTTTCCTTTATTCACAGATGTAATGGCTGCCAAAGCTGCTTCCACCAAGTATTTACTCTGGGGTGTGAAGACATGCAATCAAGGCATCTTAATTTAAAACAAATATTTTCCCTTTAAAAATGGGGAGTAGGTTGTGTAAATTGTTAGGAAAAATATAAAATTGAATCGCTTTTCAGATTTTTTTCTAAGGCAGCAAAATGTATAGACTGTGCAAAGGGTGTGTAGACTTTCACTAGGCACCGTATCTGCAAACTGTTGAAAGCTCCCGCAGTTTATTGAGTGTAATGTTTCAAACCAAAGGTCTAAGTCACTTTCAAAAAACTGGCAAGAATTATCACCTTATATTATTATGCCTGCTTATCATATGATTGTTGTGGGTGTGTCACAAAACATGGATGGTAAATATAGGCGGCAACATCTAATTTCCTAGATGGCACCTGGGTTCTGTCAGTTTGGGGGCCAATACATAGGTGAGGGTGTTATGGTGCGTGAATGAGGACCCAAAAGCGAATTAACAAACAGAGTACTTTAATGACGAACATACGTGGGCTCAGATGGACAGGTAGATTCCGACAGGACAGGACAAGGTTGCAGCACACACGATGATAGTCTGGTTCAGGCATGAGACACACAAACAAACAAACAAGAATCCGACAAGGACAGGAGCAGAAACAGAGACAGATATAGGGACCTAATCAGAGGGAAAAAGGGAACAGGTGGGGAACTGGGTGACGAGGTAGTTAGGAGGAGACAGGGCACAGCTGGGGAAAAGAGGGGGAGAAAAGGTAACATAACAACGACCAGCAGAGGGAGACAGGGTGAAGGGAAAGGACAGAGACAAGACAACATGACAGTACATGACAGTACCCCCCCACTCACCGAGCGCCTCCTGGCGCACTCGAGGAGGAAACCTGGCGGCAACGGAGGAAATCATCAATCAGCGCACGGTCCAGCACGTCCCGAGAGGGAACCCAACTCCTCTCCTCAGGACCGTACCCCTCCCAGTCAACTAGGTACTGATGACCACGGCCCCGAGGACGCATGTCCAAGATTTTACGGACCCTGTAGATAGGTGCGCCCTCGACAAGGATGGGGGGGGGGGGGGGGAAGACGAGCGGGGGCGCGAAGAGCGGGCTTAACACAGGAGACATGGAAGACCGGGTGGACGCGACGAAGATATCGCGGAAGAAGAAGTCGCACTGCGACAGGATTAATGACCTGAGAGATACGGAATGGACCAATGAACCGCGGGGTCAACTTGCGAGAAGCCGTCTTAAGGGGAAGGTTCTGAGTGGAGAGCCAAACTCTCTGACCGCGACAATATCTAGGGCTCTTCGTTCTACGCTTATTAGCAGCTCTCACAGTCTGCGCCCTATAACGGCAAAGTGCAGACCTGACCCTCTTCCAGGTGCGCTCGCAACGTTGGACAAAAGCCTGAGCGGAGGGGACGCTGGACTCGGCGAACTGAGATGAGAACAACGGAGGCTGGTACCCGAGGCTACTCTGAAAAGGAGATAGCCCGGTCGCAGACGAAGGAAGCGAGTTGTGGGCGTATTCTGCCCAGGGGAGCTGTTCTGACCAAGACGCAGGGTTGCGAAAAGAAAGACTGCGTAAGATGCGACCAATAGTCTGATTGGCCCGTTCTGCTTGACCGTTAGACTGGGGGTGAAAGCCGGAAGAGAGACTGACGGAAGCCCCAATCAAACGGCAAAACTCCCTCCAAAATTGAGACGTGAATTGCGGACCTCTGTCCGAAACGACGTCTGACGGAAGGCCATGAATTCTGAAAACATTCTCGATGATGATTTGTGCCGTCTCTTTAGCAGAAGGAAGCTTAGCAAGGGGAATGAAATGAGCCGCCTTAGAGAACCTATCGACAACCGTAAGAATAACAGTCTTCCCCGCTGACGAAGGCAGTCCGGTGACAAAATCTAAGGCGATGTGAGACCACGGTCGAGAGGGAATAGGAAGCGGCCTGAGACGGCCGGCAGGAGGAGAGTTACCGGACTTAGTCTGCGCGCAGACCGAACAAGCAGCCACGAAACGACGCGTGTCATGCTCCCGGGTGGGCCACCAGAAACGCTGGCGAATGGAAGCAAGCGTACCCCGAACGCCAGGGTGGCCGGCTAACTTGGCAGAGTGAGCCCACTGAAGAACGGCCAGACGAGTAGGAACGGGAACGAAAAGAAGGTTCCTAGGACAAGCGCGCGGCGACGGAGTTTGAGTGAGTGCTTGCTTTACCTGCCTCTCAATTCCCCAGACAGTCAACCCGACAACACGCCCCTCAGGGAGAATCCCCTCGGGATCAGTGGAGGCTACTGAAGAACTGAAGAGACGAGACAAAGCATCAGGCTTGGTGTTCTTAGAGCCCGGACGATAAGAAATCACGAACTCGAAACGAGCGAAAAACAGCGCCCAACGCGCCTGACGCGCATTAAGTCGTTTGGCAGAACGGATGTACTCAAGGTTCCTATGGTCAGTCCAAACGACAAAAGGAACGGTCGCCCCCTCCAACCACTGTCGCCATTCGCCTAGGGCTAACCGGATGGCGAGCAGTTCGCGGTTACCCACATCATAGTTACGTTCCGACGGCGACAGGCGATGAGAAAAATACGCGCATGGGTGGACCTTGTCGTCAGAGAGGGAGCGCTGAGAAAGGATGGCTCCCACTCCCACCTCTGACGCGTCAACCTCGACAACGAACTGTCTAGAGACGTCAGGTGTAACAAGGATAGGAGCGGATGTAAAACGATTCTTGAGGAGATCAAAAGCTCCCTGGGCGGAAACGGACCACTTAAAGCACGTCTTGACAGAAGTAAGGGCTGTGAGAGGAGCTGCCACCTGACCGAAATTACGGATGAAACGACGATAGAAGTTCGCGAAGCCGAGAAAGCGCTGCAGCTCGACGCGTGACTTAGGGACGGGCCAATCAATGACAGCTTGGACCTTAGCGGGATCCATCTTAATGCCTTCAGCGGAAATAACAGAACCGAGAAATGTGACGGAGGAGGCATGAAAAGTGCACTTCTCAGCCTTCACGAAAAGACAATTCTCTAAAAGGCGCTGGAGGACACGTCGAACGTGCTGAACATGAACCTGGAGTGACGGTGAAAAAATCAGGATATCGTCAAGGTAAACGAAAACAAAGATGTTCAGCATGTCTCTCAGGACATCATTGACTAATGCCTGAAAGACAGCTGGAGCGTTAGCGAGGCCGAAAGGAAGAACCCGGTATTCAAAGTGCCCTAACGGAGTGTTAAACGCCGTCTTCCACTCGTCCCCCTCCCTGATGCGCACGAGATGGTAAGCGTTACGAAGGTCCAACTTAGTGAAAAACCTGGCTCCCTGCAGGATCTCGAAGGCTGAAGACATAAGAGGAAGCGGATAACGATTCTTCACTGTTATGTCATTCAGCCCTCGATAATCTATGCAGGGGCGCAGAGACCCGTCCTTCTTCTTGACAAAAAAAAACCCCGCTCCGGCGGGAGAGGAGGAGGGGACTATGGTACCGGCGTCAAGAGCTACAGACAAATAATCTTCGAGAGCCTTACGTTCGGGAGCCGACAGAGAGTATAGTCTACCCCGGGGGGGGGTGGTTCCCGGAAGGAGATCAATACTACAATCATACGACCGGTGTGGAGGAAGAGAGGTGGCCCTGGACCGACTGAACACCGTGCGCAGATCGTGATATTCCTCCGGCACCCCTGTCAAATCACCAGGCTCCTCCTGTGAAGAAGAGACAGAGGAAACAGGAGGGATAGCAGACATTAAACATTTCACATGACAAGAGACGTTCCAGGAGAGGATAGAATTACTAGACCAATTAATGGAAGGATTATGACAAACTAGCCAGGGATGGCCCAAAACAACAGGTGTAAAAGGTGAACGAAAAATTAAAAAAGAAATGGTTTCACTATGATTACCAGAAACAGTGAGGGTTAAAGGTAGCGTCTCACGCTGAATCCTGGGGAGAGGACTACCATCCAGGGCGAACAAGGCCGTGGGCTCCTTTAACTGTCTGAGAGGAATGTCATGTTCCCGAGCCCAGGTCTCGTCCATAAAACAGCCCTCCGCCCCAGAGTCTATTAAGGCACTGCAGGAAGCTGACGAACCGGTCCAGCGTAGATGGACCGACAAGGTAGTGCAGGATCTTGAAGGAGAGACAGGAGTAGTAGCGCTCACCAGTAGCCCTCCGCTTACTGACGAGCTCTGGCCTTTTACTGGACATGAAGTGGCAAAATGACCAGCGGAACCGCAATAGAGACAGAGGCGGTTGGTGATTCTCCGTTCCCTCTCCTTAGTCGAGATGCGGATACCTCCCAGCCGCATGGGCTCAGCACCCGAGCCGGCAGAGGAAGATGGTAGTGATGCGGAGAGGGAGGCGACGGAGAGCGCGAGCTCCTTTCCACGAGCTCGGTGACGAAGATCAACCCGTCGCTCAATGCGAATAGCGAGTTCAATCAAGGAATCCACGCTGGAAGGAACCTCCCGGGAGAGAATCTCATCCTTTACCTCTGCGCGGAAACCCTCCAGAAGACGAGCGAGCAAGGCCGGCTCGTTCCAGCCACTGGAGACAGCAAGAGTGCGAAACTCAATAGAGTAGTCTGTTATGGATCGATTGCCTTGACATAGGGAAGACAGGGCCCTGGAAGCCTCCTCCCCAAAAACAGATCGATCAAAAACCCGTATCATCTCCTCCTTAAAGTCTTGATACTGGTTAATACACTCAGCCCTTGCCTCCCAGATTGCCGTGCCCCACTCACGAGCCCGTCCAATAAGGAGAGATATGACGTAGGCGACACGAGCAGTGCTCCTGGAGTAAGTGTTGGGCTGGAGAGAAAACACAATATCACACTGGGTGAGGAACGAGCGGCATTCAGTAGGCTCCCCAGAGTAACACGGCGGGTTATTGATTCTGGGCTCCGGAGATTCGAAAGCCCTGGAAGTGGCCGGTGGATCGAGGCGGAGATGGTGAACCTGTTCTGTGAGGTTGGAGACTTGGGTGGCCAGGGTCTCAACGGCATGTCGAGCAGCAGACAATTCCTGCTTGTGTCTGCCTAGCATCGCTCCCTGGATCTCGACGGCTGAGTGGAGAGGATCCGAAGTCGCTGGGTCCATTCTTGGTCGGATTCTTCTGTTATGGTGCGTGAATGAGGACCCAAAAGCGAATTAACAAACAGAGTACTTTAATGACGAACATACGTGGGCTCAGATGGACAGGTAGATTCCGACAGGACAGGACAAGGTTGCAGCACACACGATGATAGTCTGGTTCAGGCATGAGACACACAAACAAACAAACAAGAATCCGACAAGGACAGGAGCAGAAACAGAGACAGATATAGGGACCTAATCAGAGGGAAAAAGGGAACAGGTGGGGAACTGGGTGACGAGGTAGTTAGGAGGAGACAGGGCACAGCTGGGGAAAAGAGGGGGAGAAAAGGTAACATAACAACGACCAGCAGAGGGAGACAGGGTGAAGGGAAAGGACAGAGACAAGACAACATGACAGTACATGACAGAGGGTCATTAGACTGGGGAAGCTAAATGTAAAGTAATGACGGTTACTCATCTGACAAACTTCAGCTCATATCTATGAAAATTATTTTTACTATCTTTATAGATGATCTAGAAAGAATGAGATTACCCTCTAATCATGTGCATTTCAGATGAGTTGACCCAGTACATACATACAGAAACAAGGAATTTGTCTGGAATGTGTGTGTCTCTGGTGGTTTGGGTAGGATGTGGGTGGGGTTTGATTCTGGTTGTTTGGATAAAGGAACCTCAAACCCAACTGAAAAACAGCAGGCATTTCCCCTTGGCTTCTCCCTCCTCTGCAATTCTGCCTATCGTCTAACGTGGGAGTTATGCAGTAGGACCTCTACTGGGGCTTAAAGCATTTCCTTTTTTAATATAACACACTGACAACCAAATTTCGGTACAGCAGAAGAGTAACCAATAGTTCCATGGCACTAGTTGTAAGACACTGGTACTTTGGCTAAGTTCAAACTCTAGCGCCTCATAATACCACATAATTCCATGGCTGCCTAATAACCTCTCCTCCAGGTGTGAACATTGGAGGGGCAGGCTCCTACATCTACGACACTCCTCAACCTGCCTTTGACAGCCCCTCAGAAGGATCTCCCACCACACCATGGACCACCATGCAGGTCACCCGGAACCAACCCAAAGGTAAGGGACGGTAGCCTGATCCCAGATCTGTTTGCGCTGTTTTGCTATCTCCTAGGGTCATTGTCATGGCAAACAATACCATAGGAAGACCACACAAACAGATCTGGGGCCAGGGGTAGTAATAGGGGTAGTAATAGTATTATTAAGGGAGTTTAGAGTTAACATATTGTCTTAATGAAAAACAAAATCCCTCCTTAGCTCTCGCCACCTCACACACACATACACTACATGGCCAAAACGATGTGGACAGCTATTAGTCTATTCGGCTATATCAGCCATACCAGCTGCTGACAGCTGTGTAAAATCGAGCCAACAGCCATGCAATCTCCATAGACAAACACTGGCAGTAGAATGGTTCGTACTGACTTTCAACGTGGCATTGTCATAGGATAACACCTTTCCAACAAGATCACCATGCACAATGCCAAGCGTCAGCTGGAGTGGTGTAAAGCCTGCCACCATTGGACTCTGGAGCAGTGGAAACACGTTCTCTGGAGTGATGAATCACACTTCACCACATGGTAGTCCGACGGACGAATATGGGTTTTAGCGGACGCCAGGAGAATGCTACCTGCCACAATGTGTAATGCCAACTGTAAAGTTTGGTGGAGGAGTAATAATGGTCTGGGGCTGTTTTTCATGGTTCGGGCTAGGCCCCTTAGTTCCAGTGAAGGGAAATCTTAACGCTACAGCATACAATGACATTCTAGACGATTCTGTGCTTCCAACTTTGTGGCAACAGTTCTGGGAAAGCCCTTTCCTGTTTCAGCATGACAATCCCCAGTGCACAAAGCGAGGTCCATTCAGAAATGGTTTGTCGAGATCGGTGTGGAAAAACTTGACTGGCCTGCACGGAGCCCCGAGCTCAACCCCATTGAACACCTTTGGGATGAATTGAAAAGCCAACTGCGAGCCAGACCTAATCGCTCAAAATCAGTGCCCCGACCTCACTAATGTTTTTGCGGCTGAATGGAAGTCCCCGCAGCAATGTTCCAACATCTAGTGGAAACCCTTCCCATAAGAGTGGAGGCTATTATAGCAGCAAAGGGGGACCAACTCCATATTAATGCTCATGCTTTTGGCTATGTAGTGTATAGACACATACACACACAGGAACGAGTCCTTTTTATCAGGGCTGCTCAGATTAACTGGCCTTACCAAGTGCTCCAAGTATGACCTTTAAGGGTTAAATATAGTAACATAAAGCGGTAGAGAGAGGGTTACACAGACACACACACAGACACACTTGTAATGATCCTATCTCTGTTCATCACTGGGGAGGAATGAGGAATTTTTAGTGACACTTCACATTTGACAAGGGACTTAGTGTTATATCTAACATCGACACAATACTTTGAGTTATATGAAAGGCTGACATGTATCTGATCTTTTAAGACACACATAATCCCATAAAACATGACCAACGATGAACTTTCAAGTAATTTGCAGTACAACATTCACTGAGTGTACAAAACATGCTCTTTTCATAACATAGACTGACCAGGTGGCGGCAGGGTAGCCTAGTGGTTAGAGTGTTGGACTAGTAACCGGAAGGTTGCAAGTTCAAATCCCCGAGCTGACAAGGTACAAATCTGTCGTTCTGCTCCTGAACAGGCAGTTAACCCACTGTTCCTAGGCCGTCATTGAAAATAAGAATTTGTTCTTAACTGACTTGCCTAGTTAAATAAAGGTAAAATAAAAAAAAGGTGATTCCAGGTAAAAGCTATTCCTTATTGATACCACTTCAATCAGTTTCGATGAAAGCGAGGAGACAGGTTAAAGAATGATTTTTAAGCCTTGAGACAATTGAGACATGGATTGTGTATGTGTGCCATTCAGAGGGTAAATGGGCAAGACAAAATATTTAAGTGCCTTTGAACAGGGTATGGTAGTCCATGCCCCGAAAAATCGAGCCTGTTCTGAGGGCAAATGGGGTATGTCTAACTTTGACAATGGGCTCTATTTTAACTAACCTAACGCAATGGTAAATCTAAGTGCAGGTGGTAGCGCAATAGATTCACACGTCAGAAATATTTTTGCTAATTTCACTGTCACAATTATTGGTGCACTTGCTGGCGTTGCCACAAAAGGGCTGGGTTTTGAGGAATAAACAAGTTATGGGTGAGTCGAGGCTTGGCCCCTCACTGGCCAATCAGAACGTACTCCATGGCCAAATATGTGGTTGCTTCAAGTTGTGTATTTACAGTCTTTTATGTATTTCCTTGGAATCAACTCCAAATTCAATGTTAGTCTGTCATTTAAGAGATAATGCCCGAGAAGCTGGTGTTTGGAGGATATATTGGCACGGTGTTGTTAGGCCCAAAATGAAGTTACCAACATATTCAAATAATCTTTGACATATTTTCATTAAAAACTGTATTTTAATTCATGTATTTATACTATTTCATCCTTCCACAAGATACAGTCTTGACAGTCTGCCCAAGCCAGCTAGTCGTTTGTTCTATCGGTTCGGTTGCTAGTCGTTCAGTCTTTTTGTTCTGTATCTTAGGACGCGACCAAGTCGTTCGTTCTAAATGTTGCATTGCCATACTGGCTGTCAGCGTTCCTATCCCTTGCTTGCTAGCTAGCCAACTACGGCTAACTTACAGTCACGTCAAACAGTACAGACAGAATAACAACAGTAGCTGCATTTGTTTAAGCTGTTTCATAGTGACATTTATTTGGATACATCCATAACAATGAGCTAATGAGGCACGATTTCACCTTGTATAGAAAATGGGCTCTCTCGTTAGGACACTGTTGTTCAGAGGAGCTAGCCAACAGCTAACAAAACCAATTCAAACTAAAGCTGGAAAGACTGCTAACTAGCTGCAGTTCATTTCATTGTACCTTTTTTCAATTTACATTTCTTTGTATATATCCATAAAAATGATGCCAGCTGATTCATGATTTCGACTGGCTGAGAAACGCTGCCTACCTGTCTGTCTCCTCCCAACACATTCATTACTATGGGAGAGCTGGAGATCTAATTTGAATATTGAAACAATGTTGCAAATGTCGGAGGACAGACAGCAAGGTTTATACAAATCTCTGCTGTTGAAAACAAAATGTTAGTCTAAAAGAAATGTGAGATAATATCTAAAAGCTTTTTATAGTGCCGATCAAGTTTATAAATTGCTTGGCTGGGCTGACAGTGGTTTGACAGTCAGATGGAACAGAGTAAATAGGTATTTTAAGGTGGTAACTTGTGGAATAGACACCGGCTGGAATGCGGTTTTAACCAATCAGCATTCAGGATTAGAACCACCCATTGTATAAAGTTTGTTAAGTGGCTTACAGAAATGAAATAACAAAATGTAGGCCGCTCTTTGCTAAATATGTTAACGTGAACCCATTTCCAGTCCACATTGTTCTAAGTGATTGCATGGCTTCAATAGCATTTACACAGATAGGTATATGGGTTTAGGCATACTGTAAGTTGCATTATGGCCAAGTATGGACATGCCAAACATTGTCAATAAGCAAGATTAAATTTACTATTGATCAGGCCTAAAAAGAGAACGGATAATTGCAGTCACACTTACAGGCCGCATAATTTTTCCACATGGGTATACAGTGAGGGAAAAAAAGTATTTAATCCCCTGCTGATTTTGTATGTTTGCCCATTGACAAAGAAATTATCAGTCTATAATTTTAATGGTAAGTTTATTTGAACAGTGAGAGACAGAATAAAAACAAAAAACAAGAAAAACACATGTCAAAAATGTTATAAATTGATTAGCATTTTAATGAGGGAAATAAGTATTTGACCCCCTCTCAATCAGAAAGATTTCTGGCTCCGAAGTGTCTTTTATACAGGTAATGAGCTGAGATTAGGAGCACACTCTTAAAGGGAGTGCTCCTAATCTCAGCTTGTTACCTGTATAAAAGATACCGGTTCTCAGAAGCAATCAATCAATCAGATTCCAAACTCTCCACCGTGGCCAAGACCAAAGAGCTCTGCAAGGATGTCAGGGACAAGATTGTAGACCTACACAAGGCTGGAATGGGCTACAAGACCATCGCCAATCAGCTTGGTGAGAAGGTGACAACAGTTGGTGCGATTATTTGCAAATGGAAGAAACACAAAAGAACTGTCAATCTCCCTCAGCCTGGGGCTCCATGCAAGATCTCACCTAGTGGAGTTGCAATGATCATGAGAACGGTGAGGAATCAGCCCAGAACTACATGGGAGGATCTTGTCAATGATCTCAAGGCAGCTGGGACCATAGTCACCAAGAAAACAATTGGTAACACACTACACCGTGAAGGACTGACATCCTGCAGCGCCCGCAAGGTCCCCCTGCTCAAGAAAGCACATATACATGCCCATCTGAAGTTTGCCAATGAACATCTGAATGATTCAGATGACAACTGGGTGAAAGTGTTGTGGTCAGATAAGACCAGCTCTTTGGCATCAACTCAACTCGCCGTGTTTGGAGGAGGAGGAATGCTGCCTATGACCCCAAGAACACCATCCCCGCCGTCAAACATGGAGGTGGAAACATTATGCTTTGGGGGTGTTTTTCTGCTAAGGGGACATGACAACTTCACCGCATCAAAGGGACGATGGACGGGGCCATGTACCGTCAAATCTTGGGTGAGAAAATCCTTCCCTCAGCCAGGGCATTGAAAATGGGTCGTGGATGGGTATTCCAGCATGACAATGACCCAAAACACACGGCCAAGGCAACAAAGGAGTGGCTCAAGAAGAAGCACATTAAGGTTCTGGAGTGGCCTAGCCACTTTCCAGACCTTAATCCCATAGAAAATGTGTGGAGGGAGCTGAAGGTTCGAGTTGCCAAACGTCAGCCTCAAAACCTTGATGACTAGGAGAAGATCTGCAAAGAGGAGTGGGACAAAATCCCTCCTGAGATGTATGCAAACCTGGTGACCAACTACAAGAAACATCTGACCTCTTTGATTGCCAACAAGGGTTTTGCCACCAAGTACTAAGTCATGTTTTGCAGAGGGGTCAAATACTTATTTCCCTTATTAAAATGCAAATCAATTTCTAACATTTTTGACATGCGTTTTTCTGGATTTTTTTGTTGTTATTCTGTCTCTCACTGTTCAAATAAACCTACCATTAAAATTATAGACTGATCATTTCTTTGTCAGTGGGCAAACATACAAAATCAGCAGGGGATCAAATACTTATTTCCCTCACTGTATAATATTAAAACAACATAGACTATGGAGAGTTTTGCCCACATCCAAACGTTTCCAGCAGCTGGACAAATATCCAAAATAAATAGAAAGGGAGAATGTCCGCTCACTGTTATACTTCTCCCAAATAGTCCTAAGTTTTATGAACATAATTGGAACCATTTTACAGATCAGATTGCATTCACCCATCTCCAGAAGTTTCCTTGCAAGCGCGCCACGGCAGTGACTTGTCACCATAATACCAGGAAGGTGAATCATTCTAATACGTTTGGTTGTATTACAAATTAATGAATGACAAGCAATCCGTTTTTTAAAAACAACAACTATAAATACATGTAAAATGTAATAATATCATACAATCGTCAGGGAAAAAAAGACATGCATTGCTGAACAGCCCTTCGTTATAGTAGGCATAAGGGAGGGCTTGGGTTTTGAAGATATGAAATGTAAAACAAGCCATTTTTACAGGTTATAGATCACTTCTGAATACGAGGTTCGCCGTATTCCAGTGTTGCCAACCAATTTTCAGGGTAAGTTTCTAGAGGCAGGTTGATTTGTTGCTAAATTACATTGTGATGTCATTGCGTGATAACGTAAAACTGTGTCATTACATAGAATACACAATAACGTTACTCAAATTGACTGAACATCTCGGAAACAAATATGATTTGACATTTGTTCAGGTACAGACTCCCACCCTTTTCTGTACTTCTGGCTGTACAATTTTAATTGAGACATGTTGATTGATGTTGTAAGTTCTGTTCAAGATCAAACGTTCGTGACCAACTACATTCATTGGGTTTGGCTCGTTGAACCCGTACTACTGCTGCAGTCAGCCAACAATGATTTGCAATTTGCTGAAATTGCTGCTGGCCTGCTGCTGCCTGTGCACGAGCTGAGCGCCTGCTGCTGACGTCACTCACTATGCCCTTTTGCGGCCAGGCACATGTTTTGTGTCAGGAATCCACAGATGTGTTTTTTAACTCACTGAATAATGTTCACTCTATCAGTGATATAGAATCTAAACAGTGTGATGTACCAATCAAAGTTGAAGCGATTACAGAGTCTATCAAACATCTAGAGAACAATAAATCACCAGGTGTTGATGGAATTACATCAGAATTTTACTAATTATTTTCTGAACAAGTATTTGAAGTATTTTTTTAGAGAGTATTAAAAACAATGGGGCCTCCCGGGTGGCGCAGTGGTCTAAGGCACTGTGTCACAGTGCTAGCTGTGCCACCAGAGACTCTGGGTTCGAGCCCAGGCTCTGTTGCAGCTGGCCGCGACCGGGAGGTCCATGGGGCGACACACAACTGGCCTAGCGTCGTCCGGGTTGGGGAGGGCTTGGCCGGTAGGGATATCCTTGTCTCATCACGCACTAGCGACTCCTGTGGCGGGCAGGGCGCAGTGCACGCTAACCAGGTCGCCAGGTGCACGGTGTTTCCTCTGACACATTGGTGCGGCTGGCTTTCGGGTTGGATGCGCGCTGTGTTAAGAAGCAGTGCGGCTTGGTTGGGTTTAGTTTCGGAGGATGCATGGCTCTCGACCTTCGTCTCTCCCGAGCCCGTACGGGAGTTGTAGCGATGAGACAAGACAGTACCTACCAATAATTAGATACCACAAAATTGGGGCAAAAAAGGGGGTAAAAAAAAATATAATAAAAAAAACTATGTTCTCCCTCCTACAATGAGTCAGGGGTTAATAACACTGCCTAAAAAAGAAGTGCTGCTCATCGATAACTGGCGTCCAATTTGTCTTCTTTTGACTATAAGATTACTACTTGCAAAAAGAATGAAAGAAGTTCTGGATGCAATCATTGTTGAAACACAGTCTGGCTTCATGAGGAACAGACATATTTCTAACAATGTCAAACTAGTATTAGACATACTTGACTACTCAGACCTAATAACTGAGGATAGCTTCATATTATATTTAGATTTTTATAAAGCATTTGACACAGTAGAGCATCAGTTCCTCTTCCATTCCCTTGAGAGACTTGGCTTTGGGGATTTTTCTGTAAGGCTATTAAGACTCTCTATGCAAATGTTAACAGCTCTATCAAATTGAAATATGGCACCTCACCTAGATTTGAGTTAAAGAGAGGAATTAGGCAAGGTTGTCCTATCTCCTCGTACCTGTTTTTATTAATCACCCAACTTCTTGCAAATTCTTTAGATAATAGTCATGTACAAGGTATTTCCATAGCTGGTAAAGAAATTATTATAAGCCAGCTGGCTGACGATACTACACTTTTTCTGAAAGACGCTAACCAAATCCCATATCGATCAATGTGATACAATACTTTTCCAAAGCGTCTGGTCTATATCTTAACATTAATAAATGTGAACTCATGGCTGTCAAAGATTGTGTGACACCTTCATATAATGGTATTCCAGTAAAAGAAGAACTTACATATTTAGGCATAACCATTACAAAGGATCAGAAGTCTAGAGGCTTACTAAATTTTAACCCTCTTATTAAAAAAAACAGAGAAGAAGCTAAATCAATAGCTACAGAGGGACTTATCTTTAAAAGGTAGAGTCCTAATAACCAAGGCTGAAGGTGTCTCTAAACTACCACATGACACTCTATCTTTATATCTTGACAGTAAAATAAGCAAGGAGATAGACCAGATGCTTTTCAACTTTCTGTGGAGAAACGTACCCATTACATTAGGACAACTGTTGTAATGAACACTTATGAGAATGATGGGCTGAATTTTCTGGACTTTACTACCTTAAATAATACTTTTAAGATCAATTGGATAAAACAATTCCTAAGAAGACCCACTTCTGTCTGGAATTTTATTCCTCATCATGTCTTCTCTACTTTTGGTGGCCTTAACTTCATGTTGGTTTGCAATTATAATATTGACAAAGTTCCAGTGAAACTTTCTGCTTTTCATCTGTAGGTTTTCTTGTCATGGTCCCTAATTTAGAAACACAATTTTTCTCCACACAGATATTATATATGAAATAATCGGGATATATTGTATAAAATACTTCTTTGTTTTTAGATGATTGGTTTTGAAATAATATTCTATTGGTGAGCCAACTGGTAAATGCAGAGGGTCTTTTACTCAGTTATAAGGAATTCTTATCACTTTACAAGGTCCCTGTAACACCTAAAGATTTTGCAATTTTTTTAGATGCCATTCCCTCAGGTGTTGCTCTATTATTCAGGAACGTGTCAAGACCTGACCCTCAGAGCCTACCTTCTATTGACCCTGTTAACTCATCAGGAGGAAAGATTTGTTTCTCTTTTGGTCCATTCAACAACAGAGCGATACGACCCTTGTTTCAGCAGGATGTTGTATCTATAACTTTTGGTCCATTCAACAACAGAGCGATACGATCCTTGTTTCAGCAGGATGTTGTATCTATAGCTTTTGGTCCATTCAACAACAGAGCGATACAATCCTTGTTTCAGCAGGATGTTGTAACTTATGTCATTCCTTATTGGAATGGATTTATTGATCATATCTGTTGGAAAAAAAGTTTGGATGCTGCCACACACATACCTAGTTGTTAACAAAATTAAGGAAGTTTGCTTTAAAATTATTCATAAATATTATCCTGCCAACCACTATATGAAGAAGTTTAAGGAAAACATAAACTCAAATTGCTCCTTTTGTAATGACCACCCAGAAACAGTGTTGCATCTTTTTTGGCATTCTATTCATGTAAGAAAACTGTGGCAAGACATCAGTAGATGTATAATTGAACACATTTATGAAGATCTTACACTATTGTGGAGAGATGTACAGCTTGGATTATTTACCTATGATTGGAATAAACTGAAAAAAATGATATGTAATTCATTTCATTATTCTTTTGGCCAAATGTCATATCCACAAATGTAAATTTACAAACAAAAAAACACATTTTCTTACCCTACAAAAATAAATTGAACTGTATTTTAAGACAATTAAATACTCTACTAACAAAAAAGCTGTTAGAATTATAAGTGCATGTACAGTATGTCCCTTAAGGTCCTTGTGTAAGGTGATATTGTACCCCCTAGCTCAATTGTCCATTATATATAATTGATATATTCTTGTGTTCCCTCATGTACTCTCTGTATTGATTTGTTGTTAATACAACAAAAAGGAAAGGCACATGTTTTGTGACTGAGCGTGCATTTTAGCATTTTAGCATTTTAGCATTTGAGTGACTTTTCAAAAGTTGCTAAAAGTTCAAAATAAATGTTTTAAAGTAGCTACATTTGTTGCTAGGTGCTGTTTGAAAAAAAGTTGCCAGGGTAGTCTAAAAAGTTGCTAAATCTAGCAACAAAATTGCTAAATTGGCATCACTGCAGAATTCACTGAGGTTCTCATCTCTCGTTTCATGATGGGCATGACCATGCAGCCTACATCATGGAGGGGGGTAGGCTGTGCTTGGTTTTTAATCAAATAAAACAAAATAGGCAAGAAATGTGTTTTTAAGTCTTTAAATAGGAAGTATACTGGCACCAAAAGCACATTACTCTACTCTTGTTCCATTGCACATATGAGCAGTGTGTATCACAGCTGGATAGGCTGCGTTTCCGCAGTCAAAATTCAAGCCATTACCAACTGCGTTACCTCTAAAACCAGCTTTTGGTTGGTCTTAAATATCCCTATCAGCGCTGCCGGAAATTAACACTTTGGGTCAAGTTTTTAAGGACATGCCTAAAATACACCCGCTCATCTGAGCAGTAGTGAGCTGTTATAAAACAGGTAAATTGCCGAATCTGGTTTTAGCGCTAGAAAATGCTACTACGCCAGTTTTTACTTGATGAAATTGCAAAACGAACGTGCGTTTGACCCTAGCGCCGCCTTAAACCAGCCAAAAATAGAGCCATGCGTCTTTGAACAACACTCTGATTACAAGATTCAAGATTGACCCGTTAGAACTTTCAACAGATCTTTTTAACAAACAACTTGTTGGGTTTAACGTTTCCTTTAGAGATTAAAATGATTTTGAAGGAATGGGTGGGGTAGTTGCTGATCGCTCGATGTTAAATTTATAATGATTTATAATCTGTTGAGTTTTGTCTTTTGTAAAACGTTGTAAACCCAAACTTTCTGTTATGTATCATGCCACTGTTTAATCTGGAAACAGAGTTGATGTGTTTGGTTAACCTGAATAGAAACATTTTATATTTTGAATAATTATGTCAAGTAGGAGATTACATTTATTTTATCAGCTGGACTTCGTCACTGGTATGTTGAGTTTGTCTTTTGCACTGGTTTGTCCTTATGTTTGCTGTCTGGTAATTTGTAGAAAATCAAATATGTGAGTTTATGTAGGGTTAATTTATGAGTTTAATTGAGGCTGATTTATTTGTTTCTGTCGGGTGAATAACCTCTAGCTATTGTTGTTTTGTCAGTACCTCCCCCTCAGACCAGGATGTTTGCTGGAGAGACCTCACTCTGTCCTGGCTGTGAAAAAGTGGTCTATTTTGGTAAGTTTTGGTCAGATTGTTCATGATTGATTTATGATATAAACATTGAGCACTCAACTATGCATTATGTGCTTTTTTATTTTTCTATGTTGGACTGATAGTTCAAGTGGTCACTTCGCAGACTCTTATATTTTCAAAGTGAACTACAGTGAGTGCATACATTTTTGGTATGTGATCACTGTGGGAATTGAGCCCAAGTACCTACCAGTACCTACTTTTTCTTAATTATCCTGACATGCCAGTTGAATGAGGTAATCATAGTGAGGGGTTTGTCTGTCTCTGCAGCAGAGAAGGTGATGTCCCTGGGTAGGAACTGGCACAGACCCTGCCTGCGCTGTGAGAGGTGTAAGAAGACACTGACCTCTGGTGGACATGCTGAGGTATTACATCCACATTAATACTGTCAACTACAGTTACTGATGACCTGAAGCGATGGCTGCTTTTAAGATCAACATCAGTGTTTCTGTGTTGAAATTCACAAGTAAGGTTGATTTGATTGATTTTATTATTAAAGTGTCTTGCATTTTCAGGATGCCTAGCTCACATGGACTTATAAGACAATCTGAAGATGCATTGATGTTGGTCAATTAAATCATACATAGAAGTGATTTAGCTCATCTAGTAGGCTCGTGTCACTGGGCAGCTTGCGGCTGTGCTTCCCTTTGTAGTCTGTAATAGTTTGCAAGCCCTGCCACATAAAATGAGCGTCGGAGCCAGTGTACAGTAGTATGATTCAATCTTAGTCCTGTATTGACACTTTGCCTGTTTGATGGTTCGTCGCAGGGCATAGCAGGATTTCTTGTAAGCTTCCGGATTAGAGTCCCGGACCTTGAAAGCGGCAGCTCTACCCTTTAGCTTAGTGCGAATGTTGTCTTGTAATCCATGACTTCTGGTTGGGGTATGTACGTACAGTCATTGTGGGGACGACGTCCTCGATGCACTTATTGATAAAGCCAGTGACTGATGTGGTGTACTCCTCAATGCCATCGGAAGAATCCCGGAACATGTTCCAGTCTGTGATAGCAAAACAGTCCTGTAGTTTAGCATCTGCTTCATCTGACCACTTTTTTATAGACCGAGTCACTGGTGCTTCCTGCTTTCATTTTTGCTTTTAAGCAGGAATCAGGAGGATAGTTTTGGTTGGATTTACCAAATGGAGGGCGAGGGAGAGCTTTGTACGCGTCTCTGTGTGTGGAGTACAGGTGATCTACAATTGTTTTCCCTCTGGTTGCACATTTAACATGTTGATAGAAATTTGGTAGAACTGATTTAAATTTTCCTGCATTAATGTCTCCGGCCACTAGGAGCGCCGCCTCTGGGTGAGTGGTTTCCTGTTTGCTTATTTCCTTATGCAGCTGACTGAGTGCGGTCATAGTGCCATCATCTGTCTGTGGTGGTAAATAAACTGCCACGAAAAGTATAGCTGAAATCTCTCAAGGCAAGTAGTGTGGCCTGCAGTTTGTCACAATATACTCTACTTCAGGTGAGCAAAATCTAGAGACTTCCTTAGATTTTGTGCACCAGCTGTTGTTTACAAATATGCACAGACCCCCCACCCCCCCCCGTCTTACCGGAGTGTGCTGTTCTATCCTGCCGGTGCAGCATATATCCCGCTAGCTGAATATCCATGTCCTCATTCAGCCACGATTCCGTGAAACATTTAATATTATAGATTTTGCTGTCCCGTTGGTAGGATATCCGTGATCGTACCTTGTCTAATTTATTGTCCAATGATTGCACGTTTTGTCTAATTCAAGGTGAGTGATCGCTGTCCTGATATCCAGAAGCTCTTTTTTTGCCGTAAGATACCGTTGCAGAAACACTATGTACAAAATAAGTTTAAAAAATGTAAATTGAAAAAAATAATGTTTCCCTTGTTACAGCATGATGGGATACCTTATTGCCACGTCCCTTGCTACGGCATCCTGTATGGACCAAAAGGAGTGAACATCGGCAAGGTGGGCTGTTACATCTATGAGAAGGAAGACGTGGAGCAAACTGAAATACCCAGCCAGTCCTAACCACACACTAAAAGTGAGATGAATGGGGTTTCTGTTTGATTAGGGTAATTTCAGTGACTGAATTGAGTGACTGAAGTGATTCACTGACTGAATTGACAGGTATTGCAATGGAACTGACCACATGCTTGCTGATAAACATGAGGTATTTTTGTGTGTATTTTTACTTATTGTTTGTATAACGTAATAATGTTTCAGAATATTTAAATCACTTTTGCAACCTGCTAAGCACACAGATTTATAAAATATGTATTTAAAAACAGGTTCATATCCAGTATTAAAGATTGATTGCATACATTTGCCAATGGTTATGGTGAGGAAGAATGCATAGAGAGTTATGATACGTTATCAAAGATAATATTTTGTTCCTCATTCATATGAAACAGAAAGGAGTCTTTACTAAATAAGATAATGCAGTATTGCAATTGAGTGGAAAATTTGAATTTGTATAGGAGGAATAAAATGAATTATGCTTGTCTTGTTTCATTAAATCAGTGCTAGGTTTGAATGTTGTTTTTGATGTGGAACAAACACAATGAGATTACTTGAAAAGGTGTTTGAAAATTGTTGTTGGTGCACATTTGGGCATGTAAAAAAATATTTACAGAAAGAATATCTTAGTATCAATTTTCCCCCTCATCGTTGGCCTTTGATTTTAGAGGGATTTCTGTTGTTTCCACAACTTGGGATCCAGCCAAACTTTTCCTAGAATTGTACATAAAAAGAATAAACACATAGTCATTGATAAAACACTATGATATTCATAATCATCAATAACCATATTTGCAAAGAATTTACAGATTGTACCCTGGCAAAATGCTTGCTTGAGAAATTGTGGTTTGCTAGGTTTAGGCTAGTATTTTAGAATTGTAGCAACTAGGCAATGGCGGAGCGATTTCTGCATATTTAGCCTTTAATAGATGCATTGTGATCTGTCTAGTGCGCTGCTCTTTAACGCACCTTGGATTGAATCTCAACCTAAGTGTCTATATCTCAGAGGCTATATCATACCCTGTCTGCCCATCCTCAATGTCCTGAATGGTCTCTGGTAGACAGCGGTCACGTGTCTCAGGCAGCATCCTGGCCACCAGGCTAGCCAGCAGGGCTATGGAGCAGAGGAGGACCTGCGGAAGGTCCCTCCACACCTCGTCAAGCAGCAGAATGAGAGGGGCCAGAGAAACCCCCAGGCGACCCATGGACGAGTTGTAGCCCATGCCATTCTGCCTGAAAGACAGAAATATACAGAACACGCATTTTTGACCTGTCTGTCTTTAGTTACACTTTAAATCGGAGACACAGGTGTGATTTACCTGACCACAGTAGGGAACAGCTCAGAACTGTATAACACGACAGTTGTGAAGGATGCTGCCGAGCAACCCTTCCCCAGCATCGCCACCACCGTCCTTAAAACAAACATGTCTGAAGTGGAGGAGAGGAACGACATGACTTTCCTTTAAGTCAACGTTTCCCACCATATTTAAATATTTAGGATGAGTTCATGAATAACTGAAAAAGACTGGAACACACGCCAGCAGAACTTGATGATAACTTGTGTAGAGTTGTGATAACTCCTTTAGAGATGTGATAACTTGTGTAGAGTTGTGATAACTCCTTTAGAGATGTGATAACTTGTGTAGAGTTGTGATAACTCCTTTAGAGATGTGATAACTTGTGTAGAGTTGTGATAACTCGTGTAGAGATGTGATACTGCCAGGGTCTGTTCTAACCCAGCTCTAACACACCTGATTCATCTAAGCATGGTCTTCAATTTAGAAAACTATAGTTGAATCAGGTAGTATATCAGTGCTGCACTAGAGGAAGGGAAGTATTAGTTGACAGCTCCAATACATTATAAGATGTCTCCTGGACTTGAATTGACCGCCTCCCTGATCCCCCACAAAAAAAGCACTCACCTCTGGGTAGGAAAATATTAATAGCGAGACAGATTCCAGCTCCTAACAGAGATCCTACTTCTGTGTTTCTCCTGCCCACCTTATCCAGAAGGTAGTACACTGATAGTGTGACTGGGAGCTCTATGGCACCATACACAAACTGGGTTAGATATATGTTGAGCCCAAATCCAGTGATGTTGAAGCTAATGCCATAATATGTTGAAGCCACACCATACCTTTGGGATGAGAAATCAGGTTGGCATTGCTGGTGTTGTCAAACAGTGTAGAGCTATGTCATGTGTTTTGACACAGTTTGAGGTGAGCTAAAAGTCTAATTTAAAGTTGAATTTACATTTCAGGATATTCTCTTATGTGGATATTAGATCAAAACGGTCAAATGAAATCTTACCCAACTTGATAGCATCAATACATTCCTACATTATTGTGTGTAACCAGACATGATGAACATGCGTTTACTAAAGCAACTTGTATCAGATATCATGAGACCAGGGATATTCACCACACTATGCCTGTGAGTAGAGCCAGTCTCCTCATCTTTGGGGTCCTGACCAAGTCCAGGTAGGAGTAGGTTCTGTCTTTTCTCTCTGTCACAATGATACTGGACAGAGTCTGGTGGCGAGAAGAACAGAGGTGGATCAGTTGCTGAATCTCAAATCAACCCCTAGACTTGATCTCCTCGACGAACCTGTAGATATGAAAAGATTGGATATACATAAGCAATATGGAAAAAATCCCACCCAGGCTTTAAGAGGTCCTAGGTCTATTTGTGCTGTCTTGCCAACTCTGACCATAGGAGTTAGCAAGACAGTCCCTGTGCACAAGAAGGCCAAAGTAACCTGCCTAAATAACTATCGCTCCATAGCACTCACATCTGCAGCCATGAAATGCTTTGAAAGGAAGGTTATGGCTCACATCAACACCATCATCCCAGACACCCTAGACCCACTCCAATTCGCATAACACCCAAACAGATCCACATATGACACTATCTCTATTGCGCTCCACACTGCCCTTTCCCACCTGGACAAAAGGAACACCAACGTTAGAATTCTGTTTGTTGATTCAACACCATAGTGCCCTCCAAGCTCATTACTAAGCTAAGGACCCTGGGACTAAACACCTCCCTCTGCAACTGGATCCTCAACTTCCTGACGGGCTGCCCCCTGGTGGTGAGGGTAGGCAACAACACATCCGCCACGCTGTCCCTCAACACAGGGCCCACTGGCACTCTTGCACTGGCTCTATGCACAGTCACTGGACTCTACCCACTCATACGACACTGACACTCTAACACTAACATATACACACACACACACACACACACTACATATGCTCACACACACAAAAAACATAAACACATCCCATGTTGACTCCACACACACATACACTTTCACACTCTTTTATACTCTTCACATGCTGCTGCTACTCTGTTTATTATCTATCCTGATTGCCTAGTCACTTTTACCCCTGCCTACATGTAAATGTTACCTCAATTACCTCAACTACCTCGTACCCCAAGCACATTGACTCGGTATCCTTGTACAGTGCCTTGCGAAAGTATTCGGCCCCCTTGAACTTTGCGACCTTTTGCCACATTTCAGGCTTCAAACATAAAGATATAAAACTGTATTTTTTTGTGAAGAATCAACAACAAGTGGGACACAATCATGAAGTGGAACGACATTTATTGGATATTTCAAACTTTTTTAACAAATCAAAAACTGAAAAATTGGGCGTGCACAATTATTCAGCCCCTTTACTTTCAGTGCAGCAAACTCTCTCCAGAAGTTCAGTGAGGATCTCTGAATGATCCAATGTTGACCTAAATGACTAATGATGATAAATACAATCCACCTGTGTGTAATCAAGTCTCCGTATAAATGCACCTGCACTGTGATAGTCTCAGAGGTCCGTCAAAAGCGCAGAGAGCATCATGAAGAACAAGGAACACACCAGGCAGGTCCGAGATACTGTTGTGAAGAAGTTTAAAGCCAGATTTGGATACAAAAAGATTTTCCAAGCTTTAAACATCCCAAGGAGCACTGTGCAAGCGATAATATTGAAATGGAATGAGTATCAGACCACTGCAAATATACCAAGACCTGGCCGTCCCTCTAAACTTTCAGCTCATACAAGGAGAAGACTGATCAGAGATGCAGCCAAGAGGCCCATGATCACTCTGGATGAACTGCAGAGATCTACAGCTGAGGTGGGAGACTCTGTCCATAGGACAACAATCAGTCGTATATTGCACAAATCTGGCCTTTATGGAAGAGTGGCAAGAAGAAAGCCATTTCTTAAAGATATCCATAAAAAGTGTTGTTTAAAGTTTGCCACAAGCCACCTGGGAGACACACCAAACATGTGGAAGAAGGTGCTCTGGTCAGATGAAACCAAAATTGAACTTTTTGGCAACAATGCAAAACGTTATGTTTGGCGTAAAAGCAACACAGCTCATCACCCTGAACACACCATCCCCACTGTCAAACGTGGTGGTGGCAGCATCATGGTTTGGGCCTGCTTTTCTTCAGCAGGGACAGGGAAGATGGTTAAAATTGATGGGAAGATGGATGGAGCCAAATACAGGACCATTCTGGAAGAAAACCTGATGGAGTATGCAAAAGACCTGAGACTGGGACGGAGATTTGTCTTCCAACAAGACAATGATCCAAAACATAAAGCAAAATCTACAATGGAATGGTTCAAAAATAAACATATCCAGGTGTTAGAATGGCCAAGTCAAAGTCCAGACCTGAATCCAATCGAGAATCTGTGGAAAGAACTGAAAACTGCTGTTCACAAATGCTCTCCATCCAACCTCACTGAGCTCGAGCTGTTTTGCAAGGAGGAATGGGAAAAAATTTCAGTCTCTCGATGTGCAAAACTGATAGAGACATACCCCAAGCGACTTACAGCTGTAATTGCAGCAAAAGGTGGTGCTACAAAGTATTAACTTAAGGGGGCTGAATAATTTTGCACGCCCAATTTTTCAGTTTTTGATTTGTTAAAAAAGTTTGAAATATCCAATAAATACCGTTCCACTTCATGATTGTGTCCCACTTGTTGTTGATTCTTCACAAAAAAATACAGTTTTATATCTTTATGTTTGAAGCCTGAAATGTGGCAAAAGGTCGCAAAGTTCAAGGGGGGCGAATACTTTCGCAAGGCACTGTATATACTGTAGCCTTGTTGTTTTATTGTGTTACTATTTTGTGTTAATTTCCTTTTTATTTGGTCATTTCTGTTAAGTAAGTATTTCACTGTATAATCGACACCTGGTGTACTCAGCTCATGTGGCAAATACAATTTGATTAGATTTGTGCACAGACAGATCTGGAACCAGGCTAGAAGGAAGAGTGAAGGAATTTAAATAACCATATTGCTTAAACTTATCCTATCCTGGCAATTGCTTACCTCTGGTGTAATTTTGGATGCAAACTCCTGCTTCTGGTTAATCTGGGCACATTGTTGCAAATAAAAGTTTGCTTTCTCAAACTTCCCATTGGCTATGAGCCATCTGGCTGACTCAGGTATCCACCTATTGGAGGAGGTAAAGATGTTATTCCCAATAACACAGCAACTGTTAACTGTTAACTGTCCATTCATTTGTTCGTTAGTCCCTCCCTCCCTCCCTCTGACCTCCATGTGAGTAGGGCCAGGACGAGAGGTGAGGTGACCACTATGGTCAGCTGTCTCCAGTCGTTCACACAATAGGCTATGGCTGGAATCATGGAGTTACCAAACGTCCAGGACAGGCTGTCAATCACTCCCACTAATTTTCTGTGCTCAATGTCCACCCACTCCACACCTGAGGATGGCACAACGCAACACCAGATGAGTCAAGGATAGTCTCTGAGACACCACGTGGGTTGTCTGTATTCATCTAGTGGTGGGTGGGCTTTGTGTGTGTGTGTGTGTGTGTGTGTGTGTGCGTGTGTGTGTGTGTGTGTGTGTGTGTGTGTGTGTGTGTGTGTGTGTGTGTTTGGTTGTGTTTGGTTGTGTGCATGTGTGTGTGTATAATCACTGAGTACTGATGAGATGATGACGATGCCAGTGATGCCGAACCCAGTGAAGAACCTGAGCACAGCAAACATTATGAAGGAGGTGGAGAAAGCACTGGCAACACCAAACAGCATGCCAGAGATATAGGACACCAGGAGCATGGTCTTCCTACCAAACCTAGAGAAAAAAGACAACGTGAAGATAAAGTGAACAGAAAAATGTCTAATTACATTAAGTAACTTTCTCCGAGCTAGAATGGCCCATAAGGCCTATTTCCTGTCTCTGTAGTGTGAGGCAACTCCCCTCTTTCAGTTAGAAATATAATAAGATAAGGAACTCCCTTCCCTTCAAGGAACTCCCTTCCATTTCAAATTACGCAAGCAAACAGCAAAATGTACTTTAATAAATAAATAAAAACAGCACAATGCCCTTTCTTTTCTTTTTTTACGGGGTAGATCAGCTTTAATATTGCAGATAGATTGTAGCTTCCCTCAATGTAATTGTCTTCATAATTTCCAATCCCCCCTATCTTACCCTAATAACTCATAGGCATATGTGTACTGATGTATGTATGCGTGTAATTGCAAGATGTTACTGAATGTAAATGTACTATATGAACATGAAAATGTAATATATGAATGTATTAGGATGTAGGCATAGAGTAATGGGTCTCTCTGTTTCTCTCAGTGTTGTGTTAGTAGGACCTTTCTAGGTCCTATTGTTATTATTTTAAATGTGTGTAGTTCAGTCCTTGAGCTGTTCCTGTCTATTGATGTTCTGTAATATGTCATGTTTTATGTTTCATGTGGACCCCAGGAAGTGTAGCTGCTGGTTCAGCAATAGCTAATGTCGCCAAGCCCACTGGCTACAGGTTATCTACAAGTCTCTGCTAGGTGAAGCCCCGCCTTATCTCAGCTCACTGGTCACCATAGCAGCACCCACTCGTAGCACGCGCTCCAGCAGGTATATCTCACTGGTCACCCCCAAAGCCAATTCCTCCTTTGGTTGCCTTTCCTTCCAGTTCTCTGCTGCCAATGACTGGAACAAACTGCAAAAATCACTGAAACTGGAGACTCATATCTCCCTCACTAGCTTTAAGCACCAGCTGTCAGAGCAGCTCACAGATCACTGCACCTGTACATAGCCCATCTGTAAACAGCCCATCTATCTACCTCATCCCCATACTGTATTTATTTATTTATCTTGCTCCTTTGCACCCCAGTATCTCTACTTGCACGTTCATCTTCTGCCGATCTACCATTCCAGTGTTTAATTGCTATATTGTAATTACTTCGCCACCATGGCCTATTTATTTCCTTAACTTACCTCATTTGCACTCACTGTATATAGACTTTTTGTTTTCTTTTTTTCTACTGTATTATTGACTGTATGTTTTGTTTATTCCATGTGTAACTCTGTGTTGTTGTATGTGTTGAATTGCTATGCTTTATCTTGGCCAGGTCACAGTTGCAAATGAGAACTTGATCTTAACTAGCCTACCTGGTTAAATAAAGGTGAAATAAAAAATATATTTAAAAAATGGGGACATAGCCGAGAGAAGATGTTTGCGGGTGGGGGTGCTGCAATTCTTTTTGCATACGGGTGGGGGTGCTGCAATTCTTTTTGCATACGGCTGTATCGGTCTGATAATACAGGAGTAGTAAAGGCTCAATACAATACTTTTGTGGGAGAAAAAAGTGTCTCCCGAACTGCAGAGGGTTAAATGCAGAAGACACATTTCACTTGAAGGCATTCAGTTGTACAACTGACTAAGTTTCCCCCTTTCCTATATTTGTCCGCTAATACAGGAAAGGCCAGACCGCAGCCGTCTATGCAGGCAGATTGAAGAGGCCGGCATTTTCTGAGCTAAACTGACAAAGACACACCTCCAACAACACATAAAACCTCACATAATTCTGCCCAAAAACAATTACAATTTCTCTCAACAGTGGCATGTGGACTTTTTAGGTGAGCGCTGATGCCTGTAATAAGTAGTGCCCACTTTGTGAAAGGCAGGGGCACATTATATTTTGCTTGTCCATTCCCAGCGTGCTTCTCCAGGGTGCTGTTGGAGAGACGTATCGCTGCCACGCTCCACCAACATTCCGTCAAAATAAATGAACATAAATCATGTAGCAGATATAGCATATGGTAGAAAGAGTATGTGGCTTTTTCTGTAGCTTACAGGCTGGAGATAAAATGTATAAGTAATGGGACAGACACTTTTTACATCATGCAGGTTTCTCTGATAAAATACTCTAACCTATAAGGCGCCTAATCATATAAAAAAAATATGCTGACATGTTAACAAACCACATATACTAAAAACAGGCCAAAGTAAAATGGACAATATGGAATGGATAATCAGGCTACTCAAAACTGCTGTCCAGAAGTTTCACCCCTTGGGCTAAATTGTCATGATCATTGGTTTCAAGTTTGTATACATAGCGAAAAATAAAATACTTATGCATTTCCCACTGTGTAAACACATTGCAAATAGGCTCAGGATAACTCCTGATAAAGTTTGGTAGATGATATTCATAGCTTAAACAGCCAAATTGTTTAGTGTGGTGGAAATGTAATATGGATTAGTCACAGGAATCAGGACTAATAAGGCCAATGGAAAAGCTTGTTTTAGAAACAGTGGGACTGAGACATGGATGAGCATTCATAAAATTACATTGCAGGCAGACACTGTAGGATCCACCCCAGTAAGCACAGACCGACGCCAATGTCTTTTGGGTGTCTTTTTTTGGTCCTGCCTGGACCAGCAATCTTTTTGTTTGGTGCAGTCTAGACCGGTCTTGATTTCCACACCCACAGACGTTAGTTTTTGGTCCAGTCTAGACCAGCCTTGATTTTGCTCAACTAAAGACGCCTATGTTTGGGTCGGATTTGGTGTGGTCACAACCGGCCTTGATTTCTGGAAAATATATATCGTCTTTTCACTTTTCATTCAGAACCTAGATTGAACCTAACTTCAATGTCTGGAAGATTTTAGACGTCTTTTCAACATAATTTTGCTTACTCTGAGTATTCTAGTTTTGCAGGGGGAATATGTTTGTCTCACCTAGGGTGGCATAATTGCCAGGACCAGCCCTGAATACAGGTGTAATAAAGGCCCAGTGCACTACTTCTGTAAAAAAAAAAGTTTCCTGCAGCTAAAGACGGAAGAGTTGTAAAGGCCAAGTATTATTCTTTTTACAAATAATAAATAAATATTCCCATTTTTCAAGGTGCTTCAGCACCCTCAGAACTCCCATGGCTATGAATGGGGATACTAAAAAAATATTGAATACTAAATACTAAACCTAATACAATTAGGTACCATAAAACAGTTTTCTATTCAAGTAAAAAAATATATATAAAATAATGCTTTTTAGAAATATAATTATTTCTCAAGCAATAATTTTGAGGGGAAAACTTTTATAGGTTTGGAATTCTCTTTGTTATTGGTAAATTAACAAATTTGCCACCGGGTGATGTCACCAGGCAAGCCACAACTCCACCCATGCAAAACCTGCTGATTAGAAGGTCCTGTATGTTGTATTTTCAACCAGCAACTACACTATATATAAAAAAAGTATGTGTGGATTCGGCTATTTCAGCCATACCTGTTGCTGACAGGTGTCTAAAATCAAGCACACAGCCATGCTGTCGCCACAGACACACATTGGCAGTAGAATGGCCTTACTGAAGAGCTCATTGACTTTCATTGAGGCACCGTCATAGGATAACACCTTTCCAACAAATTATTTGTAAAATTTCTGCCCTGCTAGAGCTGCCCCGTTCAACTGTCTAGGAGCACGAGCGGCTCAGCCACGAAGTGGTAGGCTACCTGCCCCAATGCATAGTGCCAACTGTAAAGTTTGGTGGAGGAGGAATAATGGTACGGGGCTTTTTTTCATGGTTTGGGCTAGGCCCCTTAGTTCCAGTGAAGGGAAATATTAACGCTCCAGCATACAATGACATTCTAGATGATTCTGTGCTTCCAACTTTGTGGCAACAGTTTGGGGAAGGCCCTTTTCTGTTTCAGCATGACAATGCCCCCGTGCACAAAGCAAGGTCCATACAGAAATGGTTTGTCGAGATTGGTGTGGAAGAACTTGACTGGCGTGGACAAAGTTCTGAGCTCAACCCCATTGAACAGCTTTGGGATTAATTGAAACGCTGATTGCGAGCCAGACCTAATCACCCAACATCAGCACCCAACCTCACTAATGCTCTTGTGGCTGAAAGGAAGCAAGTCCCAGCAGCAATGTTCCAACATCTAGTGGAATGGCTTCCCAGAAGAGTGGAGGCTATTATAGTAGCAAAGAGTGGACCAACTCTATATTAATGCCCATGATTTTCAAATAAAATGTTAGACAAGCAGGTGCCCAAATACTTTTGGTCATGTAGTATATCCGGAAAAAACACAAGCCCTTTTTTTTTTAACACTTTTACGGTGTTAGTTTAATCAGCGGCAAAGAACAGGAAAAATTAATTTTGACTGCACTGGGCCTTTAACAACTTAACAACTTTTTTGTTTCCATTCAGAGACAGTCTACTTCATGGTTTTAGGTCATCTTGGAAATCCAGAACAAAAATCTCAAGTAATTGCATCAGATGCTTGAATAAGATCTGGGGAAAGACATGTTAGGAAATGTACTAGAATGAGGAGGGGAAGCAGAGCGGTAGCTCCACCCTCCTCTCTTTCCAAGTTACTGGCGGGTCTATTGGCCAAAAGATGCTAACAGTGATGCATTGACGGTTCCTCATTAGTCATTGCATCCGCACATTCTGTTGACAGACACTACCATACCAGTTATGTTACGTGCGTCTGTACACAAGAGATTTGTTTTAAGGTAACTCTAAAATCCACTGTCTATGAATTTATAAATGATTGTTAACTTACCTGTCACTCAGACTACCAAAGGTCATTGCTCCGAACATCACTCCCAAGAAGAAGATGGTGGCCGTCGCCTTATTTTTCCCTTTCTGGTCACACACCAAGTCCCACTGATGTAAGAGGTAGAAATAAGAATAAACAGACAACACATGCAAGGTACCGTATAAAAGAGAACAGTCTCTCTACTTCCATTTTGTGAAATAATTTAATTGAGTAGCTAGCACTGCAACAATATTCAATGAGATTTGTCGAGATTTGTACTTACAAATAATACTTCATTTCTATGCAACCATGTGTAGTGGTCGAAGAATGACATTCAATGAGTACAACATGGCCTATTATTCAATTAGACATTCATTGACTACATTATTACCTATAGTCTAGTGACAAAAAGACAGAAAAGCTTACCTCTGTAGCCAGAGTGGATTTGAAGGTGCTGTTGTCATATACCCATCCATTCTGACAGGGGACTGTAGCTAGGTCACTGCCATTGGAGTTGGACAGGAGGTGGAACTGGGGTTCTGGGAACATCTTGCAGGAGCTTGGAGTCCCATCTTCTTGTACTGGAATAGTGACAGTCAGTCTCTGCTCCTGGGTCAGATTCTCAAAGATGCCCTCATCATCCAGAGTGCTGAGGTCACAGCGGTGAGAGGGCACAGCCGCTATAAAGTTACCCAGCATAAAGTGACAAGGCAGGGTGAATCGAGCAACGAAGCTGATGATAATGATCATAATCTGGAACCGTCCAAATCCATTGATATCCGAGAGTAGGTGCTCAAACTTCATCTTCCACTTGGTCCAGACAGACTTCTTGTAATACTGAAAGCACAGCAATCACACTCATTCACATTCGTACTTTGGAACCAAGAAAATATTTCATAATCTTTTACCAAGTCTAAAGGTTGTCTGTCTGTTGGTCCAACTGTCTCATTGTTAGTTAAACCTTGCGAAACAGATCAATCTTTTACTGTGCAAAATAAATTAAATAAACCACTTCTGCTTGTTAAAGAATGCCTTCATATACATTAATTGGTGATGCATTGACAGCAAGTAGTTGCTTGAGCAACTAAAGAATATTTCACCCTTTCAAAGTTTCAGGAATTCAATAATATGTGAACAGTTCAAAAAGAGAATGGAACATGATGTCTGTGCTTTTCAAACTCCATTGCTCATTGTCAAGCCAAACATACCATGGCAATGAGTGACAAGTACTTGACAGCATGATGGCACCAACAGACTGGGACTTGTTCCCACCCAAGTTTTTAGACAAACGGGAAATGAGACGAAGGCTAGATATGCTGAAACACATCACCATTTTTTAAGTGTTTTGTTCTATTGAACGTGCCACCACAATAAAGGTATTTAACTGCATGGAAATAATAACAATACACAGTCAGAATTATCCAAAATACAAGTTACAACTCGTGACAGGAGTTTAAGGAACCCAGTTCTAACCCAGTTAGGGTAACTCAGTACAGGAAACGTATGTATATTACACAGATTTATTGCAAAGCCACATAGTAAGACACACAAACACCAGTATTTATGAAGAACAAAACAGTAGATTCAATAATGACCATGTAAGAAAAATGGGCTACAATTGATCTATCTTTCACCAAGTAATAAACAGGTAAGTAATAGTCCATCCATCCATTTTGGTCCATCCATTATATTTCTTCTAGGTAGATATTCTGCTCTGTCCATCTATCATACACTTGCTTGAAAACGACTGTCTCTCTGAGTGACATGGATTCACATATAACTACATAACTAATCCTTTTATAATCTAATAGGATCTCTGCGTGGATTCATGTAACCTCAACTGTTCCATTTCCATTCCTGTTTTCATCAGCTTGCTTCAGTGGATTGCCACTCTCTCCATCCAGTTCCGCTCTGCAAAGCGTGAAAGGTGCAATTAGATGTTACATGGCCATTTGTCCAATTCTGAATACTGATTAAATAATGGGTAACCTTTACTTAAAGCGTATACATATAATGCTGTATGACTTGTTATGAGCCATTGTAAAGAATCGGTTTAAGCCTTGGCATAGGTATAATGCATTATAACTTGTTATAAGCATGTATGAGCCTTCATAAAAATTCAGTTTATACATTGGCATGGGTATAATTAAGCAAAAAAGTTCAAGGGGTGTTGTATATTGGCCAGTAACACCATGGCAAAGGTCTGTTCTTATGCACAACGCGAAGTGGAGTGCCTGGATACAACCCTTAGCCGTGGTATATTGGCCATATACCACAAACCCACAAGGTGCCTTATTGCTATTATAAACTGGTTACCAACGTAAATAGAACAGTAAACAAGTATTTCTGTGTCATACCCGTGGTATATTGTCTGATATACACATAGCTGAAATGCTGTTCAGCCAATCAGCATCCAGGACTCAAACTAACTGGTTTAGAGTTATGCAATGAGGCCCCACGGTGGGGTGATAATCAATCAATCATATACAGTACCTAGATGCTTTAGACACAGTATTACCAAATACAATTCCTGCTCTACCTTGGTTTTTCTATGTCCTCGATGAACTCTGGCAGGCGAACATTGAGTGTTTCTGGGAGGAGCAAAGCCACTAGTCCGGTACCAACAGCCACCAAGGCATATATCAAAGCAGGGAGGAGCTCCCACACAACGTCCAATAGGGCGATGAGGGGAGCGATGGACACGCCTAGCCGACCAACAAAAGAGGTGTAGCCAACGCCGTTCTGCCTGAGGGACCAAGCAAAAAAGTAATTTAGAGTTCAAAAGAGGACAGATCTGTGCAAAAAAATATGATAATCTGGCAGTATAATTAAATTGTAAACTTCACTTCAGCAATGTGTGTTATAAGGAGGCAATAACATTACAGAACGTTTAGATATCATTTTTTGTGTAGAACAAAGTTGATTGTCTGTCAAGTAGGAGCCGTGTTAGCTCTATTTGTTACATTTCTATCTGCAACATTGTGAAAGACATTTCACCTCACTGAATTCCAGCCAAGACTACAGGTGATTACATTAAGTGAACACTATGTGATATAGTAGTTTATTGGTCACTCACCGAACTACTGTTGGGTAGAGCTCAGTGGTATAAAGGAACATTATTGTGAAGGATGCTTCGGACAGGCCTTTCCCAAAAAGACCCACGATGGTACGAAACACCCACAAACCTAAGTGAAAATATGAAAACATGGATGACTGAATCTAAGGCTAACAACTCAAAAATACCCCCCAGGGCTCAAAATGCAAGTGCACAAAGAAAACAAACTGCGGCGATGGCATACGTTCCACAAGCAACTCAAATTGTAAGTAAGTAAAACGTAAGTAAAGTGAAAACCCATTATTTGCTAACAATTTTCTTTCAGGAACCAACAAATACCTTGAGGAACAAATATGTTGATGAAGACACAGGTTCCAGTCAAAAGCAGTGTCCCAACCTGTCCAGGTTTTCGGCCAAACTTGTTCAAGAAATAATAGACCATAATCTTTCCAGGCAACTCGATGGCAGCATATATGAACTGTGTGAAGTAGACATTCATGCCAAACCCAGTGATGTTCAAGCTGATGCCGTAATATGTAAACGCAACTCCATACCTACAGGTCGAAGAAAATAAGAAACTTAAGATCAAAAATACTTCTAAAGGATATACATGTAACATTTCCACCTTCAACTAGAGCCAAATCAGTGGCGGCTGCTGATAGGAGAAAGGCTCATAATAATGGCCTATGATATCAAACACCTTGAACCCATTTGTTTGATGTATTTGATACCATTCTACCAATTACGCTCCAGTCATTACCACGAGCCCGTTCACCCCAATTAAGGTGCCACCAACCTCCTGTGGATGGCCCAATGGATGGCCAAATGGATTATGTTAAGGTAAGAAGCAGTACTAAGCCATTTTAGCCGTTTCTATTTCTGTGTCCTTTAAGAACCTTGAAGAAATGGAAATGATGACTAAAATAGTACATGTTGCTCCTTTAAATTTGACAGCCAGACAAGTTGGAGAGAAATCATTAAAGGGAAACTCTACTCAAAAATATATTTTTTTCATTAGTCCAGTGTTGATACAGTCCCAAAATGTTTTGTATGTCAGCAGTCAAGTTTTCAAGATATTGGACTTTCAAGAAGCAAAGTGTCACTGGCCACATTACCGTGATGATGTGTTTTGCATGTGGCCAATGATGTGGACTAATGAAAAAAAATACTAAAAGATTGTTTTTAAGTGGAGTTTCCCTTTTAAGGGCATTTAAGATTAATTCTATGGCATCAGACCTTGATGAGATCCAAAAGTGTTTTCCCCTACTTACCATAGTATTCCTGTGCAAATGGCAAGTTTCCTTATATTTGGAGTTCTCACAAGGTCCACAAAACCGTACTTCTTCTCCTCATCTTTAACTCTTGCTGCATTCGTAAGGGTCTGTGGGCAAAAAATATTTTTTGTCCAACAACGCATTTCTAGGTTTATCTTATTTGCTTACCTAGATGGCTCAGAATAGGTTTTCACCTGCGGCTATAAGGTATTAGTTTCACCATTGTCATGAAGCCACGCATGCTAAAATGAGCAGCAATTTCTGAGTATGGTGTCGATATTAGGACAGTGTAAGGGGTGCGTAACTGGTGTCAGGGAAGTAACACACAGGAGAGCAGGACACCGGGGCCTCACTGTGGTGACGGTCTGCGCTGGCTTTCTAGCGCAGCACCGCGCGCTGAAGGTGAAGGTGAACATGAGTGGCGTCCCATGTCTCCGCCGTGCGCCGGAACCAGTTGTCCACCGCAGGAGCCTCGGTCTGACTCTGATGCCAAGGAGCCAGAACCGGCTGATACCCCAGAACGCACTGGAAGGGGGAGAGATTAGTGGAGGAATGGCGAAGCAAGTTCTGGGCCATCTCTGCCCAGGGCATGAACGCCGCCCACTCCCCCGGCCAGTCCTGGCAATAAGACTCAGAAACCTACCCACATCCTGGTTAACTCTCTCCACCTGCCCGTTACTCTCGGGGTGAAAACCCGAGGTAAGGCTGATCGAGACCCCCAGACGTTCTATAAACGCCCTCCAGACCCTCGAAGTGAACTGGGGACCCCGATCAGACACTATGTCCTCAGGCACCCCATAGTGCGGGAAGACGTGTGTAAACAAGGCCTGCGCAGTCTATAGGGCCGTAGGGAGACCGGGCAGAGGGAGGAGACGGCAGGACTTAGAAAAACGGTCCACAACGACCAGGATCATGCTGTTACCTTGTGAAGGAGGAAGATCGGTAAGGAAATACACCGACAGGTGCGACCAAGGCCGTTGTGGAACGGGTAAGGGGTGTAGCTTACCTCTGGGCAGGTGCCTAGGAGCCTTACACTGGGCGCACACCGAGCAGGAGGAAGCATAAACCCTCATGTCCTTAGCCAAAGTGGGCCACCAGTACTTCCCACTCAGACATTGCACCGTCTGACCGATGCCTGGATGACCAGAGGAGGGTGACGTGTGGGCCCAATAGATCAGCCAGTCACGGACAGCAGATGGAACGTACAGACACCCAGTGGGACACTGGAGGGGAGTGGGCTCTGCATGTAGCGCCTGCTCAATGTCCGCGTCCATCTCCCACACTACCAGCGCCACCAGGCAGGAGGCCGGGAGTATGGGGGTGGGATCCATGGGCAGCTCCTTTGGGTCATACAGCTAGGACAGTGTGTTGGCCTTCACGTTCTGGGAACCTGGTCTGTAAGAAAGGGTGATAACAAAACGGGTGAAAAACATGGCCCACCTTGCCTTGCGAGGGTTCAGTCTCCTCACCGCCCAGATGTACTCCAGATTGCGGAGGTCAGTCCAGATGAGAAAAGAGTGTTTAGCCTCCTCAAGCCAATGTCTCCACACCTTCAAAGCCTTGACAACAGCCAACAGCTCCCAGTCCCCCACGTCATAGTTTCGCTCCGCCGGGCTGAGAAGAAGGCACAGAGGCGGATCTTCGGTGGTGTACCCGAGTGCTGAGAGAACACGGCTCCTATCCCAGCCTCGGACGCGTCCACCTCCACTATGAACGCCAAAGAGGGATCCGGATGAGCCAGCACAGGAGCCGAGGTAAACAGAGCCCCCAGTTGACCAAAAGCCCTGTCTGCCTCAGCCGACCACTGCAAACGTACAGGTCCCTTCTTCAGCAGTGAGGTAATGGGAGCCGCTACCTGACCAAAACCCCAGATAAACCTCCGGTAGCCAAGTAATTGGCAAACCCTAGAAACCGCTGCACCTCCTTTACCATGGTGGGAGTCGGCCAATTACGCACGGCTGAAATGTGGTCCCTCTCCATCTTCACCCCTGAGGTGGAAATGCTGTACCCTAGGAAGGAGAAGCACTGTTGGAAGAACAGGCATTTCTCAGCCTTGATGTACAGGTCATGCTCCAACAGACGACCAAGCACCCTGCGCACCAGGGACACATGCGCATGTAGCAGAGTATATCAGAATGTCATCAATTTATACCACTAACCTCTGCCCGTGCATGTCCCTGAAAATCTCATCTACAAAGGCTTGGAAGACTGATGGAGCATTCATCAACCCGTACGGCATGACGAGGTACTCATAATGCCCTGAGGTAGCACTGAATGCCGTCTTCCACTCGTCTCCTTCCCAGACACGCACCAGGTTGTAAGCGCTCCTGAGATCTAGTTTGGTGAAGAAGCGCGCCCCGTGCATTGACTCAATCGCTGTGGCCATGAGAGGTAGCAGGTGACTGTACCTCACAGTGATCTGATTTAGACCTCGATAGTCAATGCACGGGTGCAGACCTCCCTCCTTCTTCTTCACAAAAAAGAAACTCGAGGAGGCGGGTGAAGTGGAGGACCGAATGTACCCCTGATGCAGGGATTCGGAAACATATGTTTCCATAGCCGCCGTCTCCGCCTGTGACAGGGGATACACGTGACTCCTGGGAAATGCGGCGTCTACCAGGAGATTTATCGCACAATCCCCCTGTCGATGGGGTGGTAATTGAGTCGCCTTCTTTTGGAGAAGGCGAGAGCCAAATCGGCATATTCTGGGGGGATGGGCACGGTGGAGACCTGGTCTGGACTTTCCACCGTAGTCGCACCAACGGAAACCCCTAAACATCTCCCCGATCACTCTCTCGACCACCCCGTGAGAGCCCTCCGTTTCCATGAAACAGTGGGGTCATGACAGGCTAACCAGGGTAGGCCTAGCACCACGGGAAATGCAGGAGAGTCAATGAGGAAGAGACTGATTCTCTCCTTGTGACCCCCCTGCGTCACCATGCCCAGGGGAGCGGTGGCCTCCCTAATCAACCCTGACCCTAATGGTCGACTGTCTATGGTGTGAACGGGGAAGGGCACATTCACGGGAACAATGGGGATCCCTAAACTGTGGGCGAACGATCTGTCTATAAAACTCCCAGCCGCGCCTGAATCGAAGGGCACCTTATGCTGGGAATGCAGGGAAACCTCAGAAAAAGTGACATGGTCCCGACAGACCCTGCTCTGGACGTCCATGGGTAGCCAGCAGGGTATCCAACCGAATGGACAGGTTCACCAGCTGGTCGAAGGTGAGGGTGATGTCCCTGCAGGCCAACTCCCGACAGACATCCTCGCGCAAACTACAGCAATAGTGGTCGATCAGGGCCCTGTCGTTCCATCCCGCGCCGGTGGCCAGGGTCCGAAGATCCATGGCGAACTCCTGAGCGCTCCTCGTCCCCTACCTCAGATGGTAGAGACGTTCCCCCGCCGCTCTACCCTCGGGCGGGTGGTCGAAGACTGCCTGGAAACGGCGTGTGAAATCCTCGAAATGGTCCAGCGCCACATCTCCTTCTCCCCACACGGCGTTGGCCCACTCCAGGGCTTTCCCTGAGAGGCACAAGACGAGTATGGACACTCTCTCACGGCCCGAAGGAGCCGGGTGAACGGTTGCCAGGTAGAGATCTAGCTGCAATAGGAAACCCTGGCAGTGTGCAGCCGTCCCGTCGTACTCCCAGGGAAGGGCGAGACGAATCTCACTGGGACCGGGTGAAGGGGAGGCGAGTAGTGGATGCCCTGGTTGTGCTGGTGGGGGCGCTGAGTGAACTCCCTGTCTCTCCCAGCGATCCATGGTTTGGACGACTCGGTCCATGGCGGTGCCAAGATGGTGGATCATTGCTGCTTGCTCCTGGATGCACTCCTCAACCCCTATACCAGGGGCACCTGCTCCTGCTGACTCCATTTTCAAGGTGGGGAATTCTGTAACTGGTGGCAGGGAAGTCACACGCAGGAGAGCAGAACTAGGTAATAGCAGGAGCAGATTAATTGCAAAACCAATGGCATAAAGAATAACAAACATGGGCACAACACCCATCGCGCACCAGTAAATATGTGCACAAGCACTTACAACAAACAATTCCCCACAAAGACATGGGGGGAAGAGAGGGTTAAATACACAACAATGAAAACCAGGTGTGTAGGAAAACAAGACAAAACAAATGGAAAATGAAAAGTGGATTGACGATGGCTAGAAGACCAGCGTCGCCGACCGCCGAACGCTGCCTGAACAAGAAGAGGAACCCGACTTCGGTGGAAGTCGTAACAGACAGTCTCAGTCTCAGCAGGACTTGTGATTGAAAGATGCCCTTTTGAGACTAAGGCTATCCTAACATGATACCACATATGTGAGCATTAAATGTACCTGTGGTGTGATCTCAGCCATACACTTGGATCTGTTGTTCATCTTGGCACATTTCTCCAGGTAGAAATGGGCTTTTTCTTTTTCTCCATTCGCTAAGAGCCATCTAGCAGACTCTGGAAGCCACCTGCAATGGCACAGATCCCTGTTGACACCAGGCAAGGCCACCAGATGGTCTCTAATAATAATGTTATGTTGTTAGAAACCTTTCCTTTTAGTAGATATATATACTCTTAGTAATAGTAAGGTCTGACTTCACCATTACATCCACAAACATTTCAACAAGTTTTACCTTTACATGTTTTACCACCGGACAAGTTCTAACATTGAACTCATCAAACCAAGTATAACACATAACATCAAAGTAAATTGGGTTGTGTACCACCAGGTAATGACAGCCAAGACAAGAGGCGAGGTAACTGCTATGGTCAGCCACCTCCAGTCGTTCGCAAAGTATGCAATGCTAGCTAGCAGCATGTTTCCACCTGTCCAATCCAGGCTTACTATCACTCCAGCAAATGTCCTGTGTTGAATGTCAAACCATTCCACACCTGTAGATATGTCCAAGAAAGAGAGTTTGGAATTAATTATATTTGAATGTTAAAGTAAATACCGTTTTTTTATGCTAACACTTACATCTAATGTTAAGCAACTGATGTTGATACCAAGCAACCATTTTTTTGTGTTTACTTTCAGATTTTTCTCAACATAATTTGCAGAATGCCTCTACAGTCAAAGTTCATGTTGAACAAGTTGAATATTCATAGAAGCTACAGCAGGAACAGAAAAGATCATTCAGTCATGCAATATATCACTAAATCAATCATCAACCTTTTAATATGAATAATTTATGAAATCCCAGTGTATTTAATTTAACCCAAAATTGAACCAACCTTTTATAGAGGGAGACTATAATAGCATTATACATTTTACCAGACACTCTTGTCAAGAGCATTTACAGGAGCTATTAAGATTAAGTGCCTTGCTCAAGATTTTTCACTTAGTCGGCTCTGGGATTTTAACCAGTGACCTTTCAGTTACTGGCACAACGCTCTTAATTGCTAGTCTACCTGTATAACACTTTAATATGTATAACACGATACAATACAAAGCGCAATCAGGGACTAACTCACTGAGTACAATGGAGATTATGCTTATTCCAGATAGTGTCACTCCGGTGAAAAATCTCATGATACAAAACATGACATAGGAGGTGGAGAAGGCACTGGTAAAAGCAAACACCATAGTTCCTAGGTAAGCCACCATCAGCATTGCCCTCCGGCCGAATCTGTTCAGAGAAAAATAAAATATTAGAAAGGCAATTTATCAGTACAGTATATCATAATGTAGAGTATTGCCATATTTCTATACACAATGCAGCTAAGTGAAACACAACAATATGGTATTAAACACTAGACACTATCAGAGTATTTCATTTCTGTAAAGGATTCAATTGAACACCAAAGTCTGGACCTAATATAGTGTATAAGAGGTCATGCAAGAAGTTTTGTAATGATTCCTATGTTGTATGAAATAAAGATTTGTTGGTCTATGGTGTGTAATGAGGAACCAGACACTGCACTTGACATATTTATGAAATTGCTTAATCCAGTTACTAATAAGCATGCCCCGTTTACATTTTTTTTACTGTGAAAACAGTTAAATCCCTGTGGATTGATGAGTAATTGAAAAATTGTATGGTTGAGAGGGATGAGGCAAAGGAATGGCAAATAAGTCTGGCTGCACAACCGATTGGAAAACGTAATGCAAATTGAGAAATCATCTGACTAAACTGAATAAAAAGAAGAAACTAAAAGAGTAAAAGAGGAATGATATAAAGCTTTGGAGCACCTTAAGTGTCATTTTGGGTAGAAAGGCAAACTCAGCTCCATCATTCATTGAATCAGATGGCTCATTCATCACAAAACCCACTGATATTGCCAATTCCTTTAATGATTGTTCATTGGCAAGATTAGAAAACTTCAGCATGACATGCCAGCAACAAATTCTGACACTACACATACAAGTAGAACTGATCAAATTATGAAAGACAAGCATTGAAGTCCGTAAAGTGTAGAAGAGGTGAAACAATTATTGCTTTCTATAAAAAATGACAAGCCAGCGGGGTCTGACAACTCGGATGGAAAATTACTGAGAATAATAGCAAATGATATTGCCTCTCCGATTTGCTAGAGGGCTCCCGAGTGGCGCAGCAGTCTAAGGCACTGCATCTCAGTGCTGGAGTCTTCACTACAGACCCTGGTTCAATTCCAGGCTGTATTAAAACTGGCTGTGATTGGGAGTCCCATAATGCGGCACACAATTGGCCCAGTGTCGTTAGGGTTTGGCTGGAGTAGGCAGTCATTGTAAATAAGAATTTGTTCTTAATGGACTTGTCTGGCTAAAAAATACAGTTGAAGTTTACATACACCTTAGCCAAGTACATCTGGAATTGTGATACAGTGAGTTGTAGGTGAAATAATCTGTCTTTAAACAATTGTCCAACCTTAGTGTATGTAAACTTCTGACTTCAACTGTATAGTTTACATACACTTAGGTTGGAGTCATTAAACACATTTTTCAACCACACCACAAAAGTATTGTTAATAAACTATAGTTTTGGCAAGTCGGTTAGGACATCTACTTTGTGCATGACACAAGTAATTTTTCCAACAATTGTTTGCAGACAGATTATTTCACTTAATATTCACTGTATAACAATTCCAGTGGGTCAGAAGTTGACGTACACTAAGTTGACTGTGCCTTTAAGCAGCTTGGAAAATTCCAGAAAATGATGTCATGGCTTTAAAAGCTTTTGATAGGCTAATTGACATAATTTGAGTCAATTGGAGGTGTACCTGTGGATATATTTCAAGGCCTACCTTCAAACTCAGTGTCTCTTTGCTTGACATCATGTGAAAATCTAAAGAAATCATCCAAGACCTCAGAAAATAAATTGTAGACCACAAATTTCCAAACGCCTGAAGGTACCACGTTCATCTGTCCAAACAATAGTACACAAGTAAATAACACATTGGGACAACGCAGTCGTCATACAGCTCAGGAAGGAGACGCGTTCTGTCTCCTAGAGATTAACCTACTTTGGTGCGAAAAGTGCAAATCAATCCCAGAACAACAGCAAAGGACCTTGTGATGATGCTGGAGGAAAAAAGTACAAAAGTATCTATATCCACAGTAAAACGAGTCCTATATTGACACAACCCGAAAGGCGGCTCAGCAAGGAAGAAGCCACTGCTCCAAAACCACTGCTCTAAAAAAGAGCCACTGCTCGAAAAAGCCAGACTATGGTTTGCAATTGCACATGGGGACAAAGATCGTACTTTTTGGAGAAATGTCCTCTGGTCTGATGAAACAAAAATAGAGCTGTTTGGCCATAATGACCATCGTTATCTTTGGAGGAAAAATAGGGAGGCTTGCAAGCCGAAGAACACCATCCCAACGTGAAGCACAGGGGTGGCAGCATCATGTTGTGGGGGTGCTTTGCTGCAGGAGGGACTGGTGAACTTCACAAAATAGATGGCATCATGAGAGAGGAAAATGATGTGGTATATTGAAGCAACATCTCAAGACATCAGTCAGGTAGTAAAGCTTGGTCACAAGTGGGTCTTCCAAATGGACAATGACCCCAAGCATACTTCCAAAGTTGTGGCAAAATGGCTTAAGGACAACAAAGTCAAGGTATTGGAGTGGCCATCACAAAGCCCTGACCTCAATCCTATAGAACATTTGTGGGCAGAACTTAAAAAGCATGTGCGAGCAAGGAGGCCTACAAACCTGACTCAGTTACACCAGCTCTGTCAGGAGGAATGGGCCAAAATTCACCCAACTTATTGTGGGAAGCTTGTGGAAGGCTACCCGAAACGTTTGACCCAAGTAAACAATTTAAAGGCAATGCTACCAAATACTAATTGAGTGTCTGTAAACGTCTGACCAACTGGAAATGTGGTGAAATAAATAAAAGCTGAAATAAATCATTCTCACTACTATTATTCTGACATTTCACATTCTTAAAATAAAGTAGTTATCCTAACTGACCTAAGACAGGGAATCTTTACTAGAATTACATTTCAGGAATTGTGAAAAACTTAATTTAAATGTATTTTGCTAAGGTGTATGTAAACTTCTGACTTCAACTGTATATCTTCAATCTAAGCCAACTAGAAAGTGTGTTCTGTCAGGCCTGGAAGGAAGCAAAAGTAATACCACTACCCAAGAATAGTGGCTCAAATAGCCAACCAACCAGCCTGTTACCAACCCTTAGTAAGCATTTGGGAAAAATTGTGTTTGACCAGATACAATGCTATTTTACTGTAAACAAATTGACAACAGACTTTCAGCATGCTTATAAGGAAGAACATTCAACAAGGACAGCACTTACACAAATGATTGGCTGAGAGATATTGCTGTTTTGTTAGACTTCAGTGCGGCTTTGACATTACCGATCATAGTCTACTGCTGGAAAAATGTATGTGTTATGATTTTACACCCCCCCTGCTATATTGGATAAAGAGTTACCTGTCTAACAGAACACAGAGGGTGTTCTTTGATGGAAGCATCTCCAACATAATCCAGCTAGAATCAGGATTTCACCAGGGCAGCTGTCTAGGCCCCTTACTTTTTTCAATCTTTATTAATGACATGCCACTGGCCTTGAGTAAAGTCAGTGTGTCTATGTATACGGATGACTCAACACTATACATGTCACCTGCTACAGCGACTGAAATCACTGCAACACTTGACAAAGAGCTGCAGTTTGTTTCAGATGTGTGGCAAAATAAGTTAGTCCTAAATACTATTTTTTTTAAACTAAGAGCATTGCATTTGGGACAAATCATTCACTAAACCCTAAACCTCAACTACAATTTGTAATACATTTTGTGGAAATTGAGCAAGTTGATGTGACTAAAATGTTTGGATTAACCCTGGATTGTAAACTGTCATGGTCAAAACATACAATAGTAGCTAAGATGGGGAGAAGCTGTCGATAATAAAGCGCAGCGCTGCCTTTTTGCAACACTATCAACAAGGCAGGTCCTACAGGCTCTAGTTTGTAGCACCTGGACTACTGTTCAGTCATGTGGTCAGGTGCCACAAATAGGGACATATGAAAATTACAATTGGCTCAAAACAGGGCACCCCAGCTGGCCCATAAAATGTACACGGAGAGTTAATATTAATAATATGTATGTAAATCTCTCATTGCTCAAAGTGGAGGAGCGATTGACTTCATCACAACTTGTTTTTGTAAGAAGTGTTGACATGCTGAATGCACCGAGGTGTCTGTTTAAAATACTAGCACACAGCTCAGACACCCATTCATACCCCAAAAGACGTGCCACCAAAGATCTCTTCACAATCCCCAAGTCAGGAACAGACTATTGGAGGTGCACAGTACTACATAGAGCCGTGGCTATATAGAACACTATTCCACATCATGTAACTAATGCAAGCAGTAGAATCATATTTAAATATATAAAAATACACCTTATGGAACAGTGAGGACTTTGAAGAGACACACACACAGGCACAGACACACATACACATGATAAGACACGCACACTAAACACATGTACAAATGGATTTTGTATTGTAGATATGTGATAGTAGAGTAGTGGTTTGAGGGAACACACTTAACGTCTTGTGAAAAGTGTTATGAAATGTAATGTCATGTAATATTTGAAATTGTATACAACTGCCTTAATGCTGCTGGACCCCTGATTATTGTAAGGTTTATAGGCTTGAAATAAGGGTTAGTGTTAGTGGATAGTTGGCTAAAATGGTGTTGAGAGTTAATGAACATCTACAAACCAAACAGCGATTTAGGATTTTCCAAATAAAGTGTTACCGATTTATCACTTCAGCACCTCTAATGTGAAAGTTTATGGTACTTGCCTAAAAATAAATTAAGAAAAACATCCCATTTATTGGGATCAAGCTTTCGCTTTATCAGCTGGTACTGTATCTCTGCTCAGGGTCAATGAATGGTTAACACAATGCTGATAAATATGTCCTTATCCTACTTTCCAACTTTTATATAACACACAGAATTAATTACGAAGAAGAGCAGAGGTGTAGAGAATTGGGATCCTTAATAAATACAAATACAAATGGTTTTAACTATGCAGCTATTTCCCCCCCAAAAAAGGGACATTTTTTCATGTATTATCAGTAGTTTTAGAATGTTTTTGTATTTGTATTTATCATGGATCCCCGTTAGCTGCTGCCAAGGCCCCTACTCTACTACCGCATATCTTCGACACAAAATCCATGTGTACGTGTGGGTATAGTGCATATGTTATTGTCTGTTTGTATGCATCAAGGTTGTTATAGTTTTGTGATTTAATATTTACATTTACAGTTTAGTCATTTAGCAGACACTCTTATCCAGAGCATTTTCATTTATGTGTTGTAGGCCTATAGTTTGTTTTCTTTGGCATGTCACTTCTTGCCACTGGGGGGCAGTAATACATGAGGTGAAGGGCCTGGTCCATAGACTTGGATAGGTTTGGTAAGGTAAGGTTTAAATTATAAATCAATCTGAATGTGACCTGGATTGAAAGGATAAGCGCCTAGCCTAGACTGGTGCAAGAAATAAGGTGGAAGGAAACTTTCTTGCCCATGTTTACACCAATCCAATGCTCTTCTAACTTTAGTAGTAGATGTAAGGAGAATCAAGTACCTTTACCTTTATCTGTCAGATAGAGAGAGGAAAAAACAACAGATGAATGAAGACATGGCACATTTCACATGTTATTTTGTATGTAATATTAAACATGTGTTTATGTAATATTAAACATGTGTTTATGTAATATTAAACATGAAGCACTGAGGTCGACATGCTTGCTGGACTCTTCCTGCGGACCTGCTGCTCCACAGCTGTACTCTCTGATTTTAAACGTAACTTATTATGTTTTTTATTTTATTTTAGTTATTTTCTGCATCATAGATAATAGTTTCAGTATAGTTAAGTTTTTCAAATGTTTTTTTCGTTTTACATTTTTTTCAGTTTACTAAATTATTTTTCCAATTTTATTTTGTATTTATTTTCAGTTTTCGTTTACTATAATAACCTTGGTGTGTATACGCAAGTTTGTGTGAAGTAGTAAGGATTCTTTCTGTATGGTGCATACATACCTGTCACTGAGGAAACCAAATAAAGGAGCCCCACACATTACTCCAATGAAGAAAATGGTGGCTGTCGCTTTGTTCATCCCTTTTCTATCGCATACAAGGTCCCACTTAAAAGAGATCATAACAATAACCCTGGTGTCATGAGTACAACAGAACAGTTACAAAGTGATCAACATGTTCAATGCTTTCCATCTAGAAAGCAAAATAGCTGGAAAAGGAAGAGACTTACCTCTGTAGTCAGAGTGGATTTGAAGGTGCTGTTGTCATATACCCATCCATTCTGACAGGGGACTGTAGTTAGGTCACTGTCATTTGAGTTGGACAGGAGGTTGAACTGGGGTTCTGGGAACATCTTGCAGGAGCTTGGAGTCCCATCTTCCTGTACTGGAATACTGACAGTCAGTCTCTGCTCCTGGGTCAGATTCCCAAAGACACCCTCTTCATCCAGAGCGCTGAGGTCACAGTGGTGAGAGGGCACAGCAGCTATGAAGTTATTCAGTAAGAAGTGACATGGCAGGGTCATGCGAGAGAGGCTCTGAATCAGGACGATCATTGTTTGGAATTTACCAAATCCATTGATTTCTGAGAGGACATTGTCAAATTTCATTTTGAAAAGCACTTTGGAGTCGCCAGAACTCCTCTCAATAAAGTAGCAGCAACCACCTCTAATGCTGTCTGCAGAGACAATCCTCTAGTCCACTGCTCTTCTTACAGTTGGTAATTCATTCTGTGTGTTATATAAAGGTTGGAAAGTAGGATAAGGACATATTTACCAGTGTAACAGGGTTATATTGGTGATTCCCCTTGCCACTTTATTGTTAAGCCAATGGGTTTTTGGTTTGAGTTTTGTCTTGCCTTCACCTACTCAACATGGCATCTTATTGGCTGGTTTGCGTAGCTTGCTTACGAGGGGATGTTCCAGTTAGAATTGTCCAAGTGAACAAGCACCAAACCAGCGGTAAGTTGTTGGTTGCAAAGCACTGTACATCAAAAGTGATTTTTATACTCTCAGGTAATGATTTAAATGTACAATTTATATCAAATTGTTTGTAAATGTTATTCGAACATCACACATAAGATGCAGCGGTTTTTGGAGAATATTTGTTGTGCATTTTGTTGTAAAGAATTCCCGCCAGTATTAGCTAGCAACTTACTGTGTCTGGTGGGGGGTTCATATATTTTGTACAGTGCGTGAGTGCAGAGTTGGATGGTGAGCTGTGCATTGCATGACGTGCAATTTTGTGCTGTTCCTATCAGGTACATTGTTAAAGATATTATATTGTATATTGTAATTGTATTCCTTTGGTAACTACCCCAGTGAACAAGCACCAAACCATGTTAGAGTTGCGTAAATTCAAATCTGGTATCAGGATAAATATAACAATGAGTCACCGATTTTATACTATGTATTTTTTATTAGCTAAGTAATAAATGGCAAATGCAACTTTCGTATATACGGGCTCACTGTAATACCACGCAGGGCAGAACAGAGAACTGACAAGATGTATGTAAACAGTATTCTTTATACTGTGATAGACAGTTCCAACCCGTCTGTTGGCCTATCACAGTAGAGACTGTGCGTGGTTTAAACTTGCTCAGCCTATTGCAGGCGCTCAGGCGGGTCCCCGCCTCTTGGCGCTTCTGTTGATAGATGTAAGTGTTGCTGTGAAGAACATCCATGCGCTCATGCTCCATACCGTTATCTCGCACCTGGCTCCTGTTATCTAACAAAAGACTGCTTGTTCTGCAACCCCATGCTACTCTGTATTTTTCCATCATGAGAAAGGCCCGTGGCCCTGTAACTGTTAACAATGTTTCAAGTCAGCTATGTTGCATAACACATACATACATCCACACAAGCCAACAGCAGATAATATTCAATCATATATATGGTAATGGCTATAATGTAAAACAGGATCCAACAGGATCCAACAGGATCCAACAGGATCCCCCTTTTTCACACCCCCAAGGGTGTGAACAAAAATTCAGCAATGAATCATATAACAGTTACAAAGTTTAAAACACCTTCATGTCCTCCATTCGATCCCACTATGTACTAGATTGGCTACCAGCCACCTAGGAACTTACAACCCTCATATCAAAAGAGAACAACAGCTCATTTAAAAACAGAACAAAAGAAAATGGTGTTAAATTTAAGTCCCCCTTTTGACACCTGCTAGGGTGTCACTCATTATCCTTTATTTCAGCGGTCCCAACATAGTAATATGTTAATAGCATTTCATGAAAATAATAAAACGTTTAATATTAATAAAACATTATTATTATTATTATTATTATTTTTTTTTTACAGAAAAACAGAAAAGAAAAATCATTCAAGAAAAAATAAAAATCAACAAGGGATATATGCTTTTGTCTCCCCCTTTTGACAAAAACAGGATAAGACTTTATTGTTTATTGACATGTAAGATATAGGATAACTTTGGTCATGAAAAACAGAGTAAAGCAGAGCAAAGCATTATTATAAACCATCTGGTCCTCTCAGCTACTCCCATCCTGCACCAGGTGGGCACCATGCCACCCAGGGACTCTGAACCTTCACAACAGGGAGAACAAACATACTGGAAAGAAAACTTATCATAAAACAAAAATGTAAAACAAGGAACTGTGGTGGTGTAATATTTATTCTACTACCTCACCCACAGCATACCATGGGTCATCCTCAGTCAGTCCCATCCTCTCCTGAAAGCATGATTCAGTATCAGCATCTCCAACTGGAGCATCAAGCAAAGGCATCATGCCTGAAGCCTTCACCACATCTGTAACAGACTTCTTAAAACACGGTATGATGCAAGCAGCACAACACATCAATAATAAAAATACAAGAATTAGGGTCAGAAATCCAGTAACCACCATACCAGTGTACTTACCAAACCAGGCTCCCAACCAAGAGAACAGTCCAGACTCCTCCACCCCCGCCATGGTCCTCATCTCAGCAGATAGTGCATCAAGCCCATTAAGGGCCTTAGATATACTACCATCTGAACTGGTGTTATTAGAAATATACGTGCAACATTGTTCACCGAACATCTTACAGACACCCCCCTGACTGGCAAGAAGCATATCCAAAGCAAGTATATTCTGGAAACCCTAGATGTGGCCTCAAGCTGTTCGGACATACCAGTGAGTGCATCACGGGAGTAATTCACAAAACGCTGTTGATTATAGTAGATATAATTAATCCATGCAGTCTGTCTTGCATCCACTATGGCTGGACCTATAATAGGTAGTAAGTGCCAGAGTCCATCATTCCTACCCAAGGCCTGAAACTCATGAGGAACCCACACTGGCACTCCCAACAGGTTAGTGTGTATGTCAACTACATCCTCTGTCCATGAAGCACTACGTCTATGTCTCCCATAGGATGGAATGTTTTCAGGTCCCCTGGATACAGAACCCAACAGCTGTTCAGCAGTAACATCAACAATGGTCAGTGGAATTATCAAACTGGTCAGAGCACACGTACCTTGCCAGTCTCCTCTAAGAATGAGTCTCAGCACTCTTTTGGGTCCACAGATCCACCACACATCAGCCAGACCACTAGTTTGGTTTAGGCCTGTAACTGGCCAAGTGGAATTAATGGTTATGTTACTACTGCAATCAGCTTCAGACAATCTCCCATAATCAATGCCATTACCTGTACCCGTGATGCAACTGTAATTGCCCCCATTTGCCTTAACACCCCAAGGGGCCCGATGAGGAGGTACTGTAGGAAACACAAGGCTCAAAGAGGAACAGAGAGTTGAATTGGGCTGAACCTGGTAAAAACCTCTCAGACTACACAAGCACCCCTCTCCTTCTCCTATAGCAAATGGGTGTGTAGCCAGAACAGGTCTAGCATGACCAATGTTTCATGTAACTCATGCAGTCCTTTCTTTTCAGGGTCTTAGCTGTATACCTCATAGAAGACAGCCACAAATTGTCCCTACCATCAAAACCAGTCTCAGTGCCTAATTGATCAATAGCTGAATAGTCTCTAACATTAATTACCTGAATGGGATTTAACACAGTGGTGGTAGGTGGCAGGTTTGATCCAGGGGTGGTAGAGGAGTGTGTCTGGCTCTGGTTCGTCTGGGACCTCTGTGGTTTTGGCAGCACCTTAATAGAAAACACACCCATCGTGTCTGTCCCGGTCCTTTGTAGTCCGAGGGTGTAAGTGCCTGCATCAGAGAGCTTAATAGTTTTGATGGTTAGTAGGATTTCATCACCTTTACAGAGTTCAACAGTGCTCCCAGGTTTTCCCCATATCATGGAAAACCTATCCACCTTTGTGGGATCCCCTATGCTATAAGGATACCCTCTTCTCCAATCCCAGAACTGTCCCAAGTTGGTTATCATGTAATCCCCATACGGACACCCTCCCAATTTAATATAATTTACGAGCCAAGGTTTTCTCGTGTAGATAAGCTTTCTAGCCAGTCTGAAGATATCGTTCATTCATTTGTACCAAGGAACAGACAGTCATTGTTCTAACTCTTGACCACATTCATACACATTATATTCAGTACTGGGATCAAGAAAGAAAATTCATACATATACAGTAACATAATAGTATTCTGATTAGTACATATACAGTAACATAATAGTATTCTGATTAGTACATCCTGATTGAAATGCATACATAATTAGTCATCATTGATAAAAATTCCCTTAACATATCCACCCTTTGATTAAATATTATACATCCAATCACACATGTAGTTATATTGTAATATTAAAAAGCCTATTTCTATTTTTATTGGAGATATTTCTTGTCATCAAAACATCACCTAAACATAACCCACTACTTGCATTCGCCATGACTGTTTCTCAGGCCTACATCAGAATCATAACTCTTCTTATCAGGATTTTCGTTACAATCTTCATAAAAAACTGTCTAATATTGAAACAGGATACAACCTAACCTTCCTAAACATCAAAAATGGTCTCCTCAAACATAAATTCCCCGCAAATGAAGGATCCAGATTCGTCCACTTGTTCTGTAGACATGCATTCAGCACTCCACAGGTCAGAACCTGGAATCCGCTGGTACCTCACCATCTATTGCCATAGATTTCTCCAGAGTCCTGGAAATAAGGCCTCGTACACAGGGAATTAGACAACAGCCCCATAAAACTAAAACAGTCACACAGGTGAATGTAGCCCATAATACAGTGATCATAATATTTTTTCAATTTTCTGAACATACTATCAAACCAATTAGTCAGACAAGTATCCACCCCATAGTTTTCTGCCAAACCGTGAGCCAGGGTGGTCAAACCAGCTGAGGCTTCGGGCACTGATTCGTCCGGAGCTGTGTTATTTGGGATGTAAGCACAAACATGGTCCCGATAATCACGCATACAGCCAATAACATATCTAATGCAATTCTATTCTGCCAAGCCATCAGGCTGGTTGCTTCAGTCTGTTATGCAAAACCTTTAATAGCATCTCTGGTATAATTGTTAAAGCGCTGTTGATTATAATAAATATAATTAATCCAGTCCACGTTCTTATTGAGAGTAGACCACCCGGAAATGCTTAACTCTAATCCTGCTAGGATCTGATTTCTTGCTTTGAACTCATCTGGCACCCCCCGTGGAACCCCAATGTTATCAATGTATACTTTGTCATAAAGAGACCCGGATGGAGTAGCTCTTTTTCCCCATTTGGCTAAACGTCATGTCTTGGTGTTGAATGAGTGTGAAAGGCATTCCCAAATGTACAAGGGAGCATAATCCTGTTCAATCTGCCTGGTAAAACCTCGCCCTGACATCATTTCCCAAGAGTACTGTATCGGGCCAAACGGTAATAATCTCCTCCGGTCACTGTAAAGCGAGGAACCTGTGAATATAAATAGTGCAAGTCAATGCAACTGTCATTATCTGGCATTCCTGCTTTCGTGAACAGCTTTACCATACTGGCCTAACCTCCTCTACCCGGAACCGTACTAGGGTGTCGACCAAGACCTGGTCATATCCATCATACCACAACCCTAGATCCTCCTTCATTACTGTTTAAAGGGTTAGGCGTATCTTTATGCAATACATCCCTCTCTCCGGATTACAATCAAAAACTCTCACCTTCACTATACTCCACCTCCTTCCATACTGGGTGAGTGGATTCATATAGCCCTCTCTCTCCAAATGAGCTATGACCTGTGTCCACGATCAATATGGGAACCTGCACCGATATATGCCATAATGGCTCAGAGTCCTAGACTGCCATGTAGTTATAGACCCCATTTGGTCTACATAAAACTCCATTGAGAGATCCTTCCCAACCTCTATTCTAACTTCCTGTCTACCCAGATCTAGGGATCTCTTATGCTTGTTTTGGAACAAAATCCTCATCGTCTAAACCATGGGTCAAATTACCACTCTCCGCATACTCAGGTAGGACGTGCTGTATCAGGAATATGGCACCCACGATAAGACAGCTCAGACGAACAGCTTCCATGTGAAGCCCCACCCTCTCCCCGAGAACACATCACTAGCAAGAGCCAGACACACCTTCACTTCTATGAACAAAAACAGGGGTGATAGGACAGGGAGGATTACTTCATTCGAGAGATGGCCCCCGGAATTCTGTTAATTCCAGTTCTCCTCTCGAACACTGTTTATTGTTCGACAGTGTCAGTGTGTCTTACCCTCCCGCCGTGCGATATGAATCCGGGTAGCTCTTTCAGCTAGCTGTCACCAGGAGTCCTTGGTATGGTCCCCCCAACAAGCCTCTGGGACTGGATTGAGTGACTTCACCTGTAGTTCACCTGTAGTTCACCTGTAATGCATAAAATCCTGGACATACAGGCTTGGTTAACAAACAGTTTCTCATATGTTTTATCTGATTATATCTTTAATTTCTATGCCTATTTGTTAGCTAATTGTTTTATTTTTATTATTAGTTTCTTATCCAATAGGCCCCATTCTATCCTAGACCACAATTTACCCATCCCCCTTTTGATACCTGGCTCTGCCTAGGTAACAACCTTACCTACTCTAAATAATAACTTAGGTAAGATTAGTATATTATCCTTCTGTTTTGACATTATCATGTAGGAGCGCCCCTTTCATTCTCCACAAGTCCAATTCTCCCCTTTGTCTCCACTCAGTAACTGTTATCTTTGCTCGTCCTGGCGCCCCTTCTAAAACTTATCCTCTCTGCTCTCCAACCTTCAAGGTCTCTGCAGTGCGGGGGAGGGCTCTTCTGTCTGCCTTTTCCCCCTATCTGTCTGTAGCTCTTTTTCTTGTGAACAGAGATGGGTCGCCAAGCTGGCACCGTACGAGTTTGGCATCAAGTACATCCCTGGAAAAATAAATGTTGTTGCAGATGCTTTGAGCAGAGAGCCCTTCGTACGACCCAGTGCACTCCATCGCCTGACAAGGGTCCCGTACGAGACCTTACTAGACCTTACTAGCTGAAGCCGACGCTGTGCGCACAGACAAAGTGCAAGATGTGTTTCGCTGGTCCAGCCACCCCTTTGACAAAGCCTCTGACTCCAACGAAGTGGTCATTAGCTGTCAGGCTACTGTTGACCCCCCATCTGGTGCTTTATCAAGACATGAAGTTGCAGCTGTTCTTCATTCACACAGGTGCTGGGTGGGTGAAGTGTGCTCACATGCACTGCTGTTGCCACAGCTTCCACAGGCTGTTATGCCATCAGAGCAGACCGATGTCGATGTTCTGCCACACGACCTACTGATGAGTAAGCAGCGTGATGACAACGTGATCAGCAAAGTCATCTTCTTTGTGGAGAGGGGGAGAAGACCATCCCGGAGAGAGCGTGCCCATGAGAGTGTTGAGGTCTTCTCAGAAGTTGGGACAAGTTGACCATGAAGATGGGTGTACTGTATCGTGTTTCGAAGAATGTGGTTACAAAGAGGAAAATGTATCTGTATGTGGTTCCAGCCTCAATGAAAGCAATGGTGTTGAAGGGTGTCCATGATGAAGCTGGTCACCAGGGCCAACAGAGAACAGTCTACCTGACAAGACAGAGGTTCTTCTGGCATGGCCTGGAGAGGGAGGTAAAAGCTTACGTGAAGTGCTGCAGGAGATGCGTCGTAAGCAAGACTCCTGATCCGGAAGAGCATAATAACAACTGAGCCTCTTGGACTAGTGTGCATAGACTTCTGGTCTGCAGAAGATTCTTCAAACAAGTCCTTGGATGTGCTCGTTGTTACTGACCACTTTACCAAATTGGCTTATGCCTTCTTGTGTCCGAACCAGTCTGCTAAGTCAGTAGCTCATCAGTTGTGGAACAACTATTTCTGTGTCTATGGGATGCCTCGCCGTATACACTCAGACCAGTGAGCCAACTTTGAGAGCGCTTTAATAGCTGAACTGTTGAGTGTTGCAGGCGTTCAGAAGTCTCACACCACGCCGTACCCTCCGATGGGGAACGGGTCCTGCGAAAGGATGAATAGGACTTTGGTAAACATGATCCGGGCCCTGCCAACGAGAACAAAGCACAGATGGCCTTAGGCGCTGAAGTCCCTTACGTTTGCATACAATTGTACAATCCACGAGACCACAGGCTTTGCCCCTTTCCTGCTAATGTTTGGGAGGACGCCAAGACTGCCTGTTGACATAGTCTTTGGCTCTGTCATAGAGAACCCAGAAGTTATCGACTATGACCAGTTTGTTCAGTCTTTGAGGAGAGATCTGAAAGAAGCCATGAATGCAGCACAGGCATCTGCAGCGAATTAGTTGAAGAGGCATGCTGACCTTTATGACAGAAGAGTCAGAGGAGCACCAGTGGAGATTGGGGATCGAGTATTGCTGGCTAACAATAGGGGAGAGCGGAAAGCGGAAGCTCGCTGACCGTTGGGAGGATACTGTCTACCTTGTCACTGGATTGAATGCTGACAGTCACACTTTTAAAATTCAGAACAGCTCCACTGGACGGGAGAAGACGGTACATCGCAACCTGATAATGCCAGTCAACTTTCTTCCTCTTCACCATGCTGCCGTTGATGAGGGAACAGACAAGTCTGGATTAACAGAGTCTGAGGACATGAATGACAGCCTTGTGGTCTCAGCTGCCATGGACACTGCAGTGGATGATGGTGCTGAGTACAGAACCAGAGTGTGGGTGTCAGAGTTGTCTTCTGAAGGAACAGGTGACACAAGCCTGGAGAGTGATGTGCGATCCTTGGATTCTCAGGATATTCCACCTTTGGATTCCGTGGATGATATACTGCAGCTGGAAGGTCTGCCTCGATCAGAGAGTCTTCAAGAATCTGACCGAGACTGTAACAGTGTAGTGAGTTAGCTAATTGACCAGTCTGCTTACGATATCCATACTGACCTACCAAACGCGGACCATTCCTTACCTGATCAGTTACGCACTGACTGTGTTGACAGACCCACTATTGCAACAGTACACAACACTGTTACCCCTTTAGCAGTTGAAGGTAGTCGGGGTCGTATTAGGTCATGGGCAGGAAGGCTATTTAAACCAGTGTCAAGACTGATTGAGATTATGATTCAGCAGAAAGTTAGCTCTTGAAGGTTAAATAAGTGAATAGAGGGTCAATGGTATTGACATGTTTTATTTGTTTTGCTTTTACATCATTGTGACCATGATTAGAGGTTGCAGGATGGTAATGATATGATAAAGTCTCTTATGGTAGTTTATTTTATTACTTGGATGTTTTAAAGTCACTGAGTGTACTTAACATGTAACAGGCATGTTTACCCATGAGGGCTAAGGGGATTGATCAACCGCTTTTCATTCTAATTCTCAAGGAGAATAGTCTAATGACTGGAATATTTAGTGACTGATTTAAAGCAGGGTCTGCATCCTTGATATACACAGCTTTACCTTTTAGTTTTCTCTATTAGGTAGTATATATATATATTTTTTTCTCTGGATTATTCTGTACATATGTTTGAGTGTCTCTGTATCTGGTATGTTTGCACAGTGCCGTTTTGTATTTTTATTATTTTTCTTGGCAAGTGGAATTCAGTAGGGGGGAGTGTAACAGGGTTATATTGGTGATTCCCCTTGCCACTTTATTGTTAAGCCAATGGGTTTTTGGTTTGAGTTTTGTCTTGCCTTCACCTACTCAACATGGCATCTAATTGGCTGGTTTGCGTAGCTTGCTTACGAGGGGGGATGTTCCAGTTAGAATCGTCCCAGTGAACAAGCACCAAGTTGTTGGTTGCAAAGCACTGTACATCAAAGGTGATTTTTATACTCTCAAGTGATGATTTAAAGGTGCTGAAGTGATAAATCGGTAACACTTTATTTGGAAAATCCAAAATAGATGGTTGGTTTGTAGATGTTCAATTAACTCTCAACAGCATTTTAACTAACTATCCATTAACACGAACCATAGCCCTTACTTTAAGCCTATAAACCTAACCATAACTCAATCAAGCTGTTGTGTATCAACAGAGATGCAGACTTGCAGTTGATAGTTTGTTGATAGTTTGAGTATCTGACTGTCAGCATTCCAGTGAAGGAAGATGGGACTCCCGAGTTCCTGTAAGAAGTTCCCAGAGCCCCAGTTCAACCTTCTGTCCAACTCCAATGACAGTGACCTAACTACAGTCCTCTGTCAGAATGGATGTGTTTATGATGACAGTACCTTCATATCCATATGGCTAAAGAGGTAAGTATCTCCATTTTCCAGCTCTTTTAATTCAACCATGGAAAGCATTGAACATTTTGATCACTTTGTAGCTGTTCTGTTGTACCCAAGACAGAAGTGACACCAGGGCCTGTATCCACAAAGCCTCTCAGAAAAGGTCCTATATCCTGTTAAAACCTGTTTTAAGACATTGTCTGGACAAAGTCTGAGCCAGGAGTAAATCAACTGATAAAAATGTATCTCAGCTGGTAATAAAGACAGTTTGAGGTACCGCAAAGGAAAGTTTGAGATTACGCTCGTTAACATTATTGCAAATAATGGGCATAACCAATCGCAATTAAATGTTGCAATGGTAAAACATTTGATACATTTTTTGCCTGACACGATCACTTGTGTTGCTGAAACAGGAAAGGGCATTCCCCAAAATCTTGCCACAAAGTTGGAAGCAAAGAATCGTCTAGAATGCCATTGTATGCTGTAGCATTAAGATTTCCCTTCACTGGAACTAAGGGGCCTAGCCCGAACCATGAAAAACAGCCCCAGACCATTATTCCTCCTCCACCAAACTTTGCAGTTGCCACTACACATTGGGGCAGGTAGTGTTCTTCTGGCATCCGCCAAACCCAGATTCGTCTGTCTGACTGCTAGATGCTGAAGCGTGATACATCACTCCAGAGAATGTTTCCACTGCTCCAGAGTCCAATGGCGGCAAACATGGTGATCTTAGGTTTGTGCGCGGTCGCTCGGCCATGGAAACCGCTTACATGAAGCTCCCGACGAACAGATCTTGTTCTGACGTTGCATGAGAGTGCCTTGATTACTTCTGGAAGTTATTTTTAGACAAAGGCTTTTTAGGCATTGTTCAACTTCAATTTTTTCTGTAATAAGAGCACATTTTATTAAATCATTTGTGATGGATTAACAGCCAAAATAGCTAAAAGAAAACAAAACAATCCATACACTGCTGTTTTCCCCAAGAGCTTGTCTTATGTTGAAGATAATGTTGCAGATAATGCAGTCAATTTAATTCCCATTTATGGTGAAACTCCTCTCAATCAGCAGTAGCACTTAGGCCTTCCCTCACACTCTTTTTTTGTACGTCGTCACCGGGATTAAACTGCATCTACAGGTGTAAGATTTTAATTTGACCACCCTGTTGCAGAGAACTTCCTGCAATGCAGGAAATCTTAAACGTGTCGTGTATTTGAGGTTTAAAAACTCTTCTGAAGTTTGTAATTTACACATTTTCCTGCTATAGCAAACATACTCAAATTGTCGGCTTAATATATTTCCCCTATTGGCAATTTTATTAATTAATAATTATATATTAATCATTCTGGAGGGGCATAACATCTGTAAAGGAAAAAACTGGAGGATCTAAGTATTGGACAGAAAGACAAGAGTAATCATTAGTCTATTTTACAGTATCTCTGTAGTTTTAATGTAGAAGACTGACCATTTGAAGTTAAAGTGGAATGGATGGAACACCGAATGATAATCTTAATCTTTCTTTAATTAATGAAATAACAAATCTGTGTAGGTCTATTAAAGATGGGACATAAACCAAACAGGAATTCAGAAAGACAGTTTAGAAGCTGTCACACCACCTAATTTGACAGATAGGACCTTTATTGAAATCTAGGTTTCTCTGGAGACATAATAACAGGTACTCCATAGCACCAAAGGGTGGAGGGGGACCTGTATCAGTGATTTTGACCAGATAGACAGATCTTCTGCAGAGGAATTGCTTCCCATGACTGCATACAAAACCAAAATAACTGCATTTTTTGCATGTAAAAATCTACCAATTGTATAAATAATTGATAGAACTTCAATACAGATATGCTCTGAATCTTCACAGAGCGCTGTATTGGTGTGTATTCTCCAAAAATGTGTTATTCTAGAGTATTTAAAAAAAAGTGTTTACATACTAATAACACTGATGCTTGCACCATGCTGCCAGTCATAAGAAGTGTATGGAAACAAACCTAGGCTCCTGTATATAGCTAGCTATATGGTGGTATTCAAGCTGAGGTTAATCAATAAATCAAATCAAATGTTATTTGTCACATGCACCGAATACAACAGGTGCAGTAGACCTTACAGTGAAATGCTTACTTACAAGCCCTTAATCAACATTGCAGTTTTTTTTTAAAGAATAAAAAGTATGTTAAGAAAGTATTTACTACAATAAACTGAAGTAAAGAAAATTGTAATTAAGAAGCAACAATAAAATAACAGTAGGGAGGCTATATTCAGGGGGTAACATTACAGAGTCAATGTGCGGGGGCACCAGTTAGTCGAGGTAATTGATGTAATATGTAAATGTAGGTAGAGGTGAAGTGACTATGCATGGATAGTAAACAGAGAGTAGCAGCAGTGTACAAAGTCTAGCAGCTAGCCTCTGTAGCTAGCTAACAAATCAAATCAAACAACAGTCATCTGGAAGCTAGCTAGCTAACGAACAGGCAAATAAAAGAAGCTAGACAATAAATATGCTTTAGTTTTGATTAGCCAGGTAGCTAGACCAAACTACGATAAGACAAGGTAGCCAGATTTCAGACAGGATTTCTGAGAACTACAGTGCCTTGCGAAAGTATTCGGCCCCCTTGAACTTTGCGACCTTTTGCCACATTTCAGGCTTCAAACATAAAGATATAAAACTGTATTTTTTTGTGAAGAATCAACAACAAGTGGGACACAATCATGAAGTGGAACGACATTTATTGGATATTTCAAACTTTTTTAACAAATCAAAAACTTTTTCAAAAACTGAAAAATTATTCAGCCCCCTTAAGTTAATACTTTGTAGCGCCACCTTTTGCTGCGATTACAGCTGTAAGTCGCTTGGGGTATGTCTCTATCAGTTTTGCACATCGAGAGACTGACATTTTTTCCCATTCCTCCTTGCAAAACAGCTCGAGCTCAGTGAGGTTGGATGGAGAGCATTTGTGAACAGCAGTTTTCAGTTCTTTCCACAGATTCTCGATTGGATTCAGGTCTGGACTTTGACTTGGCCATTCTAACACCTGGATATGTTTATTTTTGAACCATTCCATTGTAGATTTTGCTTTATGTTTTGGATCATGGATCAAACCATGATGCTGCCACCACCATGTTTGACAGTGGGGATGGTGTGTGCTTTTACGCCAAACATAACGTTTTGCATTGTTGCCAAAAAGTTCAATTTTGGTTTCATCTGACCAGAGCACCTTCTTCCACATGTTTGGTGTGTCTCCCAGGTGGCTTGTGGCAAACTTTAAACAACACTTTTTATGGATATCTTTAAGAAATGGCTTTCTTCTTGCCACTCTTCCATAAAGGCCAGATTTGTGCATTTTACGACTGATTGTTGTCCTATGGACAGAGTCTCCCACCTCAGCTGTAGATCTCTGCAGTTCATCCAGAGTGATCATGGGCCTCTTGGCTGCATCTCTGATCAGTCTTCTCCTTGTATGAGCTGAAAGTTTAGAGGGACGGCCAGGTCTTGGTAGATTTGCAGTGGTCTGATACTCCTTCCATTTCAATATTATCGCTTGCACAGTGCTCCTTGGGATGTTTAAAGCTTGGGAAATCTTTTTGTATCCAAATCCGGCTTTAAACTTCTTCACAACAGTATCTCGGACCTGCCTGGTGTGTTCCTTGTTCTTCATGATGCTCTCTGCGCTTTTAACGGACCTCTGATACTATCACAGTGCAGGTGCATTTATACGGAGACTTGATTACACACAGGTGGATTGTATTTATCATCATTAGTCATTTAGGTCAACATTGGATCATTCAGAGATCCTCACTGAACTTCTGGAGAGAGTTTGCTGCACTGAAAGTAAAGGGGCTGAATAATTTTGCACGCCCAATTCTTCAGTTTTTGATTTGTTAAAAAAGTTTGAAATATCCAATAAATGTCGTTCCACTTCATGATTGTGTTCCACTTGTTGTTGATTCTTCACAAAAAAATAAAGTTTTATATCTTTATGTTTGAAGCCTGAAATGTGGCAAAAGGTCGCAAAGTTCAAGGGGGCCGAATACTTTCGCAAGGCACTGTAAGAACAACCAAGACCACAGCTGAGAAAACAAATTGCTTTGTTAAGAAACAGTTAGCTAGTTATGAACCGCATATAGCTATAGTCAGTGGTTTAACCCACAACACATTTGTTTATGCAATATCAGCTATGTTTTTTTTAAAGGTAGTAAATGAGGCTGAATGAACTGTTTCACTTCTAGACAAGGCTCCGCTGAAAGCCAGGTGTAGCAGTGGTAAGATGTGCATTTAATGTATTGTTTAGTGGTGTGCTGTGTAGTGGCTTTGCTGGCGTGTAGTGGCTTTGCTGGCATGCATCCCATTTTTATTTTTTTTGCTCCACCAGGATTCACATACTAAATCGCCACTGCCTCTGCATAGGGGACCTTATGGACAGCCTGGATTCATGCTAATTCAACCTCTTTCACCCTTACAGTACATTCTTGGAATGTGGTTCCCACCACAATTGCAGCACCGTTTATCCACCACCGGTGGCACCTTAGTTTATGAGAACAGGCTTGTGGTAATGACTGGAGCGGAGTAGGTGGATCTATTTGATACTATTCCACCTATTCCGCTCCAGATGCCATTCCATTAGTTCCAGACATTAGTATGAGCCCTCCCCTAAGCAGCATCCTGTGGTATCCATTGACTCTTCCACAACATAATTATTCTGTATGCACACACTTGCCACGTGGCCAAACCTTTTACATTTAAGATAACAGTCTGTTCACATAAGCTCTCACCGCGTATCTAATATAGGGGAGAATTAGGATGAAAGTAAAATGTTAGTTTTTTCCCCTTTTTTAAAATATATTTTTTATTGAACCTTTATTTAACTAGGCAAGTCAGTTAAGATCAATGACGGCCTACCAAAAGGCGAAAGGCCTCTTGCGGAGACGGGGGCTGGGATTAAACAAAATTCAATATAAATATCAGACAAAACACACATCACAACAAGAGTGACAACAAAACACTACGTAAAGAGAGATCCCAGCTAGCGATGAAGAATCGGCCCAGAAGCGGCCTTCTTCCGGGAGGCCGGAACTTATTGAATCGGCCCGGAAACGGGTGTCAGACTCGGCCCGGAATCCAAATGAATGACTGCCCAGAATCGGCCCAAGTACATCGGGCCGGTTATGTCTACCGGAATTTAACCTACTTTGCCGGCAAGCTTACCAGAATCACCCCAGAAGCGGCTCGATGCAAATTTAAATAAATGTATACAAAATTACCCGATTTAGTCATTTTTAATATGACTATATGACTATATAATATGACTATATAAATTTTATACATACAAATTATACCCATCCACAAAAAACAGTTTGTGTCAGAGGAAAAACCATACACCTGGTGACTGTGTCAGTGTGCATGTGCCTAGCCCACCACAAGAGTCGTTACAGCGTGATAGAACAAGGACATCCCGGCTAGACCACCGCGCCACTCGGGAGGTTCCAGCCACAAAGTTTTTGGCCAAATCTTCCCCTAACTCAGGCGTTGCAGGCCAACACAGGTCTCAAACCAGCATCTTTGGAAATGCAGTTTGTGATGTGATGCAGTGTCATAGACCACCGCGCTACTCGGGAGGTTCCAGCCACAAAGTTTTTCATGCTTATCAATTGCCTTGTACAATGTATCAAAATTCTAAAATCCTACACAGTACTCTTAAAGAGTTTAATTTCAATGTTAACTGTATTTTTTGATCACAGAAACAATGAGGAAAATATGGAAAAAATAAATGTTGGTAATTATAAAAAGCAGCCTGTGTAATCATCTGCCAGAGAGTAAACCCAATTGACTTGAGCCCCAAGTAATACACTTGGGCCAGATAACTCACACCGGAATTGGCCCGAGCTCAATCCCCGCATTCTAGCCATAAGTAATACTGCCGAAGGCGGCCCAGTCTTGGGCCACATGACTCGGCAGAGTGTGACTCTCAGCCGAGTGCCCCGATTCTCAGTGATAAAACAGTCTAGTTTGAGTGTTTTTGCAGCTTGTTCCAGTCGCTAGCTGTAGCGAACTGAAAAGAGGAGCAACCCAGGGATGTGTGTGCTTTGGGGACCTTTAACAGAATGTGACTGGCAGAATGGGTGTTGTATGTGGAGGATGAGGGCTGCAGTAGTGAAACTGAATTCATCTTCAGCATTTAACCCAACCCTTCTGAATCCGAGAGTTGCGGGGGGCTGCCATAATTGACATCCACAGCACCTGGGGAACAGTGGGTTAACGGCTTTTCTCAGAACAACAGATTTTTACCTTGTCAGCTCTGGGATTCGATCCAACAACCTTTCAGTTACTAACAAAACACTCTAACCACTAGGCTACATGCTGCCAGTAGGTATCTCAGATAGGTGGGAGTGAGGCCTAAGAGGGTTTTTTAAATAAGCATCAACCAGTGGGTCTTGCGTTCGGTATACAGAGATCACCAGTTTACAGAGGAGTATAGAGTGCAGTGATGTGTACTATAAGGCACATTGGTGGCAAATCTGACGACCGAATGGTTAAGAACACCTAGCTGCTCAAGAGCACCCTTACTTGCCAATCTATAAATTATGTCTCCGTAATCTAGCATGGGAAGGATGGTCATCTGAATCAGGGTTAGTTTTGCAGCTGGGATGAAAAAGGAATGATTACAATAGAGGAAACCAAGTCTAGATTTAACCTTGGCCTGCAGCTTTGATATGTGCTGAGAGGACAGTGTACCGTCTAGCCATACTCCCACATACTTGTATGAGGTGACAACCTCAAGCTCTAAACCCTCAGAGGTAGTAATCATACCGGTGGGGAGAGGGGCATTCTTTTTACCAAACCACATGGCCTTTGTGTTGGAGGTGTTCAGAACAAGGTTAAGGGCAGAGAAAGCTTGTTGGACACTAAGAAAGCTTTGTTGTAGAACATTTAAGACAAAATCCAGGGAGGGGCCAGCTGAGTATAAGACTATATCATCTGCATATAAGTGGGTGAGAGAAATTCCTACTGCCTGAGCTATGTTGTTGATGTAAATTGAGAAGAGCGTGGGGCCTAGGATTGAG